>NW_022265158.1:0-17622 GCF_002021735.2 Oncorhynchus kisutch | reverse complement strand
AGATTAGAGCCATAAAGGAGACTAGACATCTACCACCCCACAATCACTATCAGATTAGAGCCATAAGGGGACTCTAGACATATACCACCATCAGATTAGAGTCATAAGGGAGCCTAGACATCTACCACCCTACATCCCTATCAGATTAGAGACATAAAGGAGGCTAGACATCTACCACCCCACTACCACTGTCAGATTAGAGCCATAAGGGAGACTAGACATCTACCACTATCAGATTAGAGCCATAATGGAGACTAGACATCTATCACTATCCGATTAGAGCCATAATGGAGACTAGACATCTATCACCCACAATCACTATAAGATTAGAGCCATAATGGAGACTAGACATCTACCACTATCAGATTAGAGCCATAATGGAGGACTAGACATCTATCACCCCACTACCACTATCAGATTAGAGCCATAAGGAGACTAGACATCTACCACCCCACTACCACTATCAGATTATAGCCATAAAGGAGCCTAGACATCTACCACTATCAGATTAGAGCCATAAGGAGTGTAGACATCTCCCACCCCACAATCACTATCAGATTAGAGCCATAAGGGACTCTAGACATCTACCACTATCAGATTAGAGCCATAATGGAGACTAGACATCTATCACCCCACTACCACTATCAGATTAGAGCCATAAGGGAGACTAGACATCTACCACCCCACTACCACTATCAGATTATAGCCATAAGGGAGACTAGACATCTACCACCCCACTACCACTATCAGATTAGAGCCATAATGGAGACTAGACATCTACCACCCCACTACCACAATCAGATTAGAGCCATAAATGAGACTAGACATCTCCCACCCTCTACCACTATCAGATTAGAGCCATAAAGGAGACTACCACTATCAGATTAGAGCCACAGGGAGACTAGACATCTCCCACCCCACTACCACTATCAGATTAGAGCCATAAGGGAGACTAGACATCTACCACTATCAGATTAGAGCCATAATGGAGACTAGACATCTATCACTATCCGATTAGAGCCATAATGGAGACTAGACATCTATCACCCCACTACCGCTATCAGATTAGAGCCATAAGGGAGCCTAGACATCTACCAACCTCTACCACTATCAGATTAGGGCCATAAAGGAGACTAGACATCTACCACTATCAGATTAGAGCCATAAGGGAGACTAGAGAATCTACCACTATCAGAGTAGAGCCATAATGGAGACTAGACATCGATCACCCCCCTACCACTATCAGATTAGAGCCATAAAGGAGCCTAGACATCTACCACTATCAGATTAGAGCCACAAGGGAGCCTAGACATCTCCCACCCCACTACCACAATCAGATTAGAGCCATAAAGGAGACTAGACATCTCCACCCCACTACCACTATCAGATAGAGCCATAAGGGAGACTAGACATCTACCACCCCACTACCACTATCAGATTAGAGCCAAAGGAGACTAGACATCTCTCACCCACTACCACTATCAGATTAGAGCCATAAGGGAGACTAGACATCTACACCCCACTACCACTATCAGATTAGAGCCATAAAGGAGACTAGACATCTACCACCCCACAATCACTATCAGATTAGAGCCATAAGGGAGCCTAGACATCTACCACCCTACAATCACTATCAGATTAGAGCCATAAAGGAGGCTTGACATCTACCACTATCAGATGAGAGCTAAAATGGAGACTAGACATCTCTCACCCCACTACCACTATCAGATTAGAGCCATAAGGGACTCTAGACATATACCACCATCAGATTAGAGTCATAAGGGAGCCTAGACATCTACCAACCTACAATCACTATCAGATTAGAGCCATAAAGGAGGCTAGACATCTACCACTATCAGATGAGAGCTAAAATGGGAGACTAGACATCTATCACCCCACTACCACTATCAGATTAGAGCCATAAGGAGACAAGACATCTCTCACCCCACTACCACTATCAGATTAGAGCCATAAGGGAGACTAGACATCTACCAACCCACGACCACTATCAGATTAGAGCCATAAAGGAGACTAGACATCTCCCACCCCACTACCACTATCAGATTAGAGCCAAAGGAGACTAGACATCTCTCACCCCCACTACCACTATCAGATTAGAGCCATAAGGGAGACTAGACATCTACCACCCCACTACCACTATCAGATTAGAGCCATAAAGGAGACTAGACATCTACCACCCCACAATCACTATCAGATTAGAGCCATAAGGGACTCTAGACATATACCACCATCAGATTAGAGTCATAAGGGAGCCTAGACATCTACCACCCTACAATCCCTATCAGATTAGAGCCATAAAGGAGGCTAGACATCTACCACCCCACTACCACTGTCAGATTAGAGCCATAAGGGAGACTAGACATCTACCACTATCAGATTAGAGCCATAATGGAGACTAGACATCTATCACTATCCGATTAGAGCCATAATGGAGACTAGACATCTATCACCCTACAATCACTATAAGATTAGAGCCATAATGGAGACTAGACATCTACCACTATCAGATTAGAGCCATAATGGAGACTAGACATCTACCACCCCACTACCACTATCAGATTATAGCCATAAAGGAGCCTAGACATCTACCACTATCAGATTAGAGCCATAAGGGAGTGTAGACATCTCCCACCCCACAATCACTATCAGATTAGAGCCATAAGGGACTCTAGACATCTACCACTATCAGATTAGAGCCATAATGGAGACTAGACATCTATCACCCCACTACCACTATCAGATTAGAGCCATAAGGGAGACTAGACATCTACCACCCCACTACCACTATCAGATTATAGCCATAAGGGAGACTAGACATCTACCACCCCACTACCACTATCAGATTAGAGCCATAATGGAGACAAGACATCTATCACCCCCACTACCACAATCAGATTAGAGCCATAAATGAGACTAGACATCTCCCACCCCTCTACCACTATCAGATTAGAGCCATAAAGGAGACTACCACTATCAGATTAGAGCCACAAGGGAGACTAGACCTCTCCCACCCCACTACCACTATCAGATTAGAGCCATAAGGGAGACTAGATATCTACCACTATCAGATTAGAGCCATAATGGAGACTAGACATCTATCACTATCCGATTAGAGCCATAATGGAGACTAGACATCTATCACCCCACTACCGCTATCAGATTAGAGCCATAAGGGAGCCTAGACATCTACCAACCCTCTACCACTATCAGATTAGGGCCATAAAGGAGACTAGACATCTACCACTATCAGATTAGAGCCATAAGGGAGACTAGAAATCTACCACTATCAGAGTAGAGCCATAATGGAGACTAGACATCGATCACCCCCCTACCACTATCAGATTAGAGCCATAAAGGAGCCTAGACATCTACCACTATCAGATTAGAGCCACAAGGGAGCCTAGACATCTCCCACCCCACTACCACAATCAGATTAGAGCCATAAAGGAGACTAGACATCTCCCACCCCACTACCACTATCAGATTAGAGCCATAAGGGAGACTAGACATCTACCACCCCACTACCACTATCAGATTAGAGCCATAAGGGAGACTAGACATCTACACCCCACTACCACTATCAGATTAGAGCCAAAGGAGACTAGACATCTCTCACCCCACTACCACTATCAGATTAGAGCCATAAGGGAGACTAGACATCTACCCACCCCACTACCACTATCAGATTAGAGCCATAAGGGACTCTAGACATATACCACCATCAGATTAGAGTCATAAGGGAGCCTAGACATCTCCCACCCCCACTACCACTATCAGATTAGAGCCATAAGGGAGACTAGACATCTACCACCCCACTACCACTATCAGATTAGAGCCAAAGGAGACTAGACATCTCTCACCCCACTACCACTATCAGATTAGAGCCATAAGGGAGACTAGACATCTACCACTATCAGATTAGAGCCATAAGGGAGCCTAGACATCTACCACCCCTCTACCACTATCAGATTAGGGCCATAAAGGAGACTAGACATCTACCCACTATCAGATTAGAGCCATAAGGGAGACTAGAAATCTACCACTATCAGAGTAGAGCCATAATGGAGACTAGACATCGATCACCCCCCTACCACTATAAGATTAGAGCCATAAAGGAGCCTAGACATCTACCACCATCAGATTAGAGCCACAAGGGAGCCTAGACATCTCCCACCCCACTACCACAATCAGATTAGAGCCATAAAGGAGACTAGACATCTACCACCCCCACTACCACTATCAGATTAGAGCCAATAAGGGAGACTAGACATCTACCACCCCACTACCACTATCAGATTAGGGCCATAAAGGAGACTAGACATCTACCACTATCAGATTAGAGCCAAAGGAGACTAGACATCTCTCACCCCACTACCACTATCAGATTAGAGCCATAAGGGAGACTAGACATCTACCACCCCACTACCACTATCAGATTAGAGCCATAAGGGAGACTAGACATCTACCACCCCACTACCACTATCAGATTAGAGCCAAAGGAGACTAGACATCTCTCACCCCACTACCACTATCAGATTAGAGCCATAAGGGAGACTAGACATCTACCACCCCACTACCACTATCAGATTAGAGCCATAAGGGACTCTAGACATATACCACCATCAGATTAGAGTCATAAGGGAGCCTAGACATCTACCACCCCACAATCACTATCAGATTAGAGCCATAAGGGACTCTAGACATATACCCACCATCAGATTAGAGTCATAAGGGAGCCTAGACATCTACCACCCTACAATCACTATCAGATTAGACCATAAAGGAGGCTAGACATCTACCACTATCAGATGAGAGCTAAAATGGAGACTAGACATCTCTCACCCCACTACCACTATCAGATTAGAGCCATAAGGGAGACTAGACATCTACCCACCCCACTACCACTATCAGATTAGAGCCAAAGGAGACTAGACATCTCTCACCCCACTACCACTATCAGATTAGAGCCATAAGGGAGACTAGACATCTACCACCCCACTACCACTATCAGATTAGAGCCAAAGGAGACTAGACATCTCTCACCCCACTACCACTATCAGATTAGAGCCATAAGGGAGACTAGACATCTACCACCCCACAATCACTATCAGATTAGAGCCATAAGGGACTCTAGACATATACCACCATCAGATTAGAGTCATAAGGGAGCCTAGACATCTACCACCCTACAATCACTATCAGATTAGAGCCATAAAGGAGGATAGACATCTACCACCCCACTACCACTATCAGATTAGAGCCATAAGGGAGACTAGACATCTACCACTATCAGATTAGAGCCATAATGGAGACTAGACATCTATCACTATCCGATTAGAGCCATAATGGAGACTAGACATCTATCACCCCACTACCGCTATCAGATTAGAGCCATAAGGGAGCCTAGACATCTACCAACCCTCTACCACTATCAGATTAGGGCCATAAAGGAGACTAGACATCTACCACTATCAGATTAGAGCCATAAGGGAGACTAGAAATCTACCACTATCAGAGTAGAGCCATAATGGAGACTAGACATCGATCACCCCCTACCACTATCAGATTAGAGCCATAAAGGAGCCTAGACATCTACCACTATCAGATTAGAGCCACAAGGGAGCCTAGACATCTCCCACCCCACTACCACAATCAGATTAGAGCCATAAAGGAGACTAGACATCTCCCACCCCATTACCACATTAGAGCCATAAGGGAGACTAGACATCTACCACCCCACTACCACTATCAGATTAGAGCCAAAGGAGACTAGACATCTCTCACCCCACTACCACTATCAGATTAGAGCCATAAGGGAGACTAGACATCTACCACCCCACTACCACTATCAGATTAGAGCCATAAAGGAGACTAGACATCTACCACCCCACAATCACTATCAGATTAGAGCCATAAGGGACTCTAGACATATACCACCATCAGATTAGAGTCATAAGGGAGCCTAGACATCTACCAACCTACAATCACTATCAGATTAGAGCCATAAAGGAGGCTAGACATCTACCACTATCAGATGAGAGCTCCGGCGCCGACAGAGATGGAGATGGCCGCCTCGCTTCGCGTTCCTAGGAAACTATGCAGTTTTTTGTTTTTTACGTGTTATTTCTTACACTAGTACCCCAGGTCATCTTAGGTTTCATCACATACAGCCGAGAAGAACTACTGAATATAAGATCAGCGTCAACTCACCACCAGTACGACCAAGAATATGTTTTTCGCGATGCGGATCCTGTGTTCTGCCTTACAACCAGCGCCACGGGATGGTTCCCATGCAGCGACCCAAAAAAACGACTCAGAAAAAGAGGGAAACGAAGCGGTCTTCTGGTCAGACTCCGGAGACGGGCACATCGTGCACCACTCCCTAGCATTCTTCTTGCCAATGTCCAGTCTCTTGACAACAAGGTTGATGAAATCCGAGCAAGGGTAGCATTCCAGAGGGACATCAGAGACTGTAATGTTCTTTGCTTCACGGAAACGTGGCTCACCGGAGAGACGCAATCCGAAGCGGTGCAGCCAGCGGGTTTCTCCACGCATCGCGCGGACAGAAACGAACATCTTTCTGGTAAGAAGAGGGGCGGGGGCGTATGCCTTATGGCCAACGTGACATGGTGTGATGAAAGAAACATACAGGAACTCAAATCCTTCTGTTCACCTGATTTAGAATTCCTCACAATCAAATGTAGACCGCATTATCTACCAAGAGAATTCTCTTCGATTATAATCACAGCCGTATATATCCCCCCCCAAGCAGACACATCGATGGCTCTGAACGAACTTTATTTAACTCTCTGCAAACTGGAAACGATTTATCCGGAGGCTGCATTCATTGTAGCTGGGGATTTTAACAAGGCTAATCTGAAAACAAGACTCCCTAAATTTTATCAGCATATCGATTGCGCAACCAGGGGTGGAAAGACCCTGGATCATTGTTACTCTAACTTCCGCAACGCATATAAGGCCCTGCCCCGCCCCCCTTTCGGAAAAGCTGACCACGACTCCATTTTGTTGATCCCTGCCTACAGGCAGAAACTAAAACAAGAAGCTCCCACGCTGAGGTCTGTCCAACGCTGGTCCGACCAAGCTGACTCCACACTCCAAGACTGCTTCCATCACGTGGACTGGGAGATGTTTCGTATTGCGTCAGCCAACAACATTGACGAATACGCTGATTCGGTGTGCGAGTTCATTAGAACGTGCGTTGAAGATGTCGTTCCCATAGCAACGATTAAAACATTCCCCAACCAGAAACCGTGGATTGATGGCAGCATTCGTGTGGAACTGAAGGCGCGAACCACTGCTTTTAATCAGGGCAAGGTGTCTGGTAACATGACTGAATACAAACAGCGCAGCTATTCCCTCCGCAAGGCTATCAAACAAGCTAAGCGCCAGTACAGAGACAAAGTAGAATCTCAATTCAACGGCTCAGACACAAGAGGCATGTGGCAGGGTCTACAGTCAATCACGGACTACAGGAAGAAACCCAGCCCAGTCACGGACCAGGATGTCTTGCTCCCAGGCAGACTAAACAACTTTTTTGCCCGCTTTGAGGACAATACAGTGCCACTGACACGGCCTGCAACGAAAACATGCGGTCTCTCCTTCACTGCAGCCGAAGTGAGTAAGACATTTAAACGTGTTAACCCTCGCAAGGCTGCAGGCCCAGACGGCATCCCCAGCCGCGCCCTCAGAGCATGCGCAGACCAGCTGGCCGGTGTGTTTACGGACATATTCAACCAATCCCTATACCAGTCTGCTGTTCCCACATGCTTCAAGAGGGCCACCATTGTTCCTGTTCCCAAGAAAGCTAAGGTAACTGAGCTAAACGACTACCGCCCCGTAGCACTCACATCCGTCATCATGAAGTGCTTTGAGAGACTAGTCAAGGACCATATCACCTCCACCCTACCTGACACCCTTGACCCACTCCAATTTGCTTACCGCCCAAATAGGTCCACAGACGATGCAATCTCAACCACACTGCACACTGCCCTAACCCATCTGGACAAGAGGAATACCTATGTGAGAATGCTGTTCATCGACTACAGCTCGGCATTCAACACCATAGTACCCTCCAAGCTCGTCATCAAGCTCGAGACCCTGGGTCTCGACCCCGCCCTGTGCAACTGGGTACTGGACTTCCTGACGGGCCGCCCCCAGGTGGTGAGGGTAGGCAACAACATCTCCTCCCCGCTGATCCTCAACACTGGGGCCCCACAAGGGTGCGTTCTGAGCCCTCTCCTGTACTCCCTGTTCACCCACGACTGCGTGGCCACGCACGCCTCCAACTCAATCATCAAGTTTGCGGACGACACAACAGTGGTAGGCTTGATTACCAACAACGACGAGACGGCCTACAGGGAGGAGGTGAGGGCCCTCGGAGTGTGGTGTCAGGAAAATAACCTCACACTCAACGTCAACAAAACTAAGGAGATGATTGTGGACTTCAGGAAACAGCAGAGGGAACACCCCCCCATCCACATCGATGGAACAGTAGTGGAGAGGGTAGCAAGTTTTAAGTTCCTCGGCATACACATCACAGACAAACTGAATTGGTCCACTCACACAGACAGCATCGTGAAGAAGGCGCAGCAGCGCCTCTTCAACCTCAGGAGGCTGAAGAAATTTGGCTTGTCACCAAAAGCACTCACAAACTTCTACAGATGCACAATCGAGAGCATCCTGGCGGGCTGTATCACCGCCTGGTATGGCAACTGCACCGCCCTCAACCGTAAGGCTCTCCAGAGGGTAGTGAGGTCTGCACAACGCATCACCGGGGGCAAACTACCTGCCCTCCAGGACACCTACACCACCCGATGCTACAGGAAGGCCATAAAGATCATCAAGGACATCAACCACCCGAGCCACTGCCTGTTCACCCCGCTGTCATCCAGAAGGCGAGGTCAGTACAGGTGCATCAAAGCTGGGACCGAGAGACTGAAAAACAGCTTCTATCTCAAGGCCATCAGACTGTTAAACAGCCACCACTAACATTGAGTGGCTACTGCCAACACACTGTCAATGCCACTGACTCTACTCCAGCCACTTTAATCATGGGAATTGATGGGAAATGATGTAATATATCACTAGCCACTTTAAACAATGCTACCTTATATAATGTTACTTACCCTACATTATTCATCTCATATGCATACGTAGATACTGTACTCTATATCATCGACTGCATCCTTATGTAATACATGTATCACTAGCCACTTTAACTATGCCACTTGGTTTACATACTCATCTCATATGTATATACTGTACTCGATATCATCTACTGTATCTTGCCTATGCTGCTCTGTACCATCACTCATTCATATATCCTTATGTACATATTCTTTATCCCCTTACACTGTGTATAAGACAGTAGTTTTTTTGGAATTGTTAGTTAGATTACTTGTTCGTTATTACTGCATTGTCGGAACTAGAAAAACAAGCATTTCGCTACACTCGCATTAACATCTGCTAACCATGTGTATGTGACAAATAAATTTGATTTGATTTGATTTTTTTATTTAAAATGGAGACTAGACATCTATCACCCCACTACCACTATCAGATTAGAGCCATAAAGGAGACAAGACATCTCTCACCCCACTACCACTCTCAGATTAGAGCCATAAGGGAGACTAGACATCTACCAACCCACGACCACTATCAGATTAGAGCCATAAAGGAGACTAGACATCTCCCACCCCACTACCACTATCAGATTAGAGCCAAAGGAGACTAGACATCTCTCACCCTACTACCACTATCAGATTAGAGCCATAAGGGAGACTAGACATCTACCACCCCACTACCACTATCAGATTAGAGACATAAAGGAACTAGACATCTACCACCCCACAATCACTATCAGATTAGAGCCATAAGGGACTCTAGACATATACCACCATCAGATTAGAGTCATAAGGGAGCCTAGACATCTACCACCCTACAATCACTATCAGATTAGAGCCATAAAGGAGGCTAGACATCTACCACTATCAGATGAGAGCTAAAATGGAGACTAGACATCTATCACCCCACTACCACTATCAGATTGGAGCCATAAAGGAGACTAGACATATCCCACCCCACTACCACTATCAGATTAGAGCCATAAGGGAGACTAGACATCTACCACCCCACTACCACTACCAGAATAGAGCCATAAAGGAGACTAGACATCTACCACCCCACAATCACTATCAGATTAGAGCCATAAGGGACTCTAGACATATACCACTAGACATCTACCACTATCAGATTAGAGCCATATATGAGACTAGACATCTACCACTATCAGATTAGAGCCACAAAGGAGACTACCACTATCAGATTAGAGCCACAAGGGAGCCTAGACATCAACCACCCTACAATCACTATAAGATTAGAGCCATAATGGAGACTAGACATCTACCACTATCAGATTAGAGCCATAATGGAGACTAGACATCTACCACCCCACTAACACTATCAGATTATAGCCATAAAGGAGCCTAGACATCTACCACTATCAGAGTAGAGCCATAAGGTAGCCTAGACATCTCCCACCCCACTACCACTATCAGATTAGAGCCAAAGGAGACTAGACATCTCTCACCCTACTACCACTATCAGATTAGAGCCATAAGGGAGACTAGACATCTACCACCCCACTACCACTATCAGATTAGAGACATAAAGGAACTAGACATCTACCACCCCACAATCACTATCAGATTAGAGCCATAAGGGACTCTAGACATATACCACCATCAGATTAGAGTCATAAGGGAGCCTAGACATCTACCACCCTACAATCACTATCAGATTAGAGCCATAAAGGAGGCTAGACATCTACCACTATCAGATGAGAGCTAAAATGGAGACTAGACATCTATCACCCCACTACCACTATCAGATTGGAGCCATAAAGGAGACTAGACATATCCCACCCCACTACCACTATCAGATTAGAGCCATAAGGAGACTAGACATCTACCACCCCACTACCACTACCAGAATAGAGCCATAAAGGAGACTAGACATCTACCACCCCACAATCACTATCAGATTAGAGCCATAAGGGACTCTAGACATATACCACTAGACATCTACCACTATCAGATTAGAGCCATATATGAGACTAGACATCTACCACTATCAGATTAGAGCCACAAAGGAGACTACCACTATCAGATTAGAGCCACAAGGGAGCCTAGACATCAACCACCCTACAATCACTATAAGATTAGAGCCATAATGGAGACTAGACATCTACCACTATCAGATTAGAGCCATAATGGAGACTAGACATCTACCACCCCACTAACACTATCAGATTATAGCCATAAAGGAGCCTAGACATCTACCACTATCAGAGTAGAGCCATAAGGTAGCCTAGACATCTCCCACCCCACTACCACAATCAGATTAGAGCCATAAATGAGACTAGACATCTCCCACCCCTCTACCACTATCAGATTAGAGCCATAAAGGAGACTACCACTATCAGATTAGAGCCACAAGGGAGACTAGACATCTCCCACCCCACTACCACTATCAGATTAGAGCCATAAGGAGACTAGACATCTACCACTATCAGATTAGAGCCATAAGGGAGCCTAGACATCTACCACCCCTCTACCACTATCAGATTAGGGCCATAAAGGAGACTAGACATCTACCACTATCAGATTAGAGCCATAAGGGAGACTAGAAATCTACCACTATCAGAGTAGAGCCATAATGGAGACTAGACATCGATCACCCCCCCTACCACTATCAGATTAGAGCCATAAAGGAGCCTAGACATCTACCACCATCAGATTAGAGCCACAAGGGAGCCTAGACATCTCCCACCCCACTACCACAATCAGATTAGAGCCATAAAGGAGACTAGACATCTACCACCCCACTACCACTATCAGATTAGAGCCAATAAGGGAGACTAGACATCTACCACCCCACTACCACTATCAGATTAGGCCATAAAGGAGACTAGACATCTACCACTATCAGATTAGAGCCATAAGGGAGACTAGAAATCTACCACTATCAGAGTAGAGCCATAATGGAGACTAGACATCGATCACCCCCCCTACCACTATCAGATTAGAGCCATAAAGGAGCCTAGACATCTACCACTATCAGATTAGAGCCACAAGGAGCCTAGACATCTCCCACCCCACTACCACAATCAGATTAGAGCCATAAAGGAGACTAGACATCTCCCACCCCACTACCACTATCAGATTAGAGCCAAAGGAGACTAGACATCTCTCACCCCACTACCACTATCAGATTAGAGCCATAAAGGAGACTAGACATCTACCACCCCACAATCACTATCATATTAGAGCCATAAGGGACTCTAGACATATACCACCATCAGATTAGAGTATAAGGGAGCCTAGACATCTACCACCCTACAATTACTATCAGATTAGAGCCATAAAGGAGGCTAGACATCTACCACTATCAGATTAGAGCCATAAGGGAGACTAGACATCTACCAACCCACGACCACTATCAGATTAGAGCCATAAAGGAGACTAGACATCTCCTACCCCACTACCACTATCAGATTAGAGCCATAAAGGAGGCTAGACGTCTACCACTATCAGATTAGAGCCATAATGGAGACTAGACATCTCCCACCCCACTACCACTATCAGATTAGAGCCATAAGGGAGACTAGACATCTACCACCCCCACTACCACTATCAGATTAGAGCCATAAAGGAGACTAGACATATACCACCCCACTACCACTATCAGATTAGAGCCATAAAGGAGACTAGACATCTCCCACCCCACTACCACTATCAGATTAGAGCCAAAGGAGACTAGACATCTACCAACCCACGACCACTATCAGATTAGAGCCATAAAGGAGACTAGACATCTCCCACCCCACTACCACTATCAGATTAGAGCCAAGGAGACTAGACATCTCTCACCCCACTACCACTATCAGATTAGAGCCATAAAGGAGGCTAGACATCTACCACTATCAGATGAGAGCTAAAATGGAGACTAGACATCTATCACCCCACTACCACTATCACATTGGAGCCATAAAGGAGACTAGACATATCCCAACCCCACAACCACTATCAGATTAGAGCCATAAGGGAGACTAGAATCTACCACCCCACTACCACAATCAGATTAGAGCCATAAATGAGACTAGACATCTCCCACCCCTCTACCACTATCAGATTAGAGCCATAAAGGAGACTACCACTATCAGATTAGAGCCACAAGGGAGACTAGACATCTCCCACCCCACTACCACTATCAGATTAGAGCCATAAGGGAGACTAGACATCTACCACTATCAGATTAGAGCCATAATGGAGACTAGACATCTATCACTATCCGATTAGAGCCATAATGGAGGACTAGACATCTACCACCCCTCTACCACTATCAGATTAGAGCCATAAGGGAGACTAGAAATCTACCACTATCAGACGTAGAGCCATAATGGAGACTAGACATCGATCACCCCCCTACCACTATCAGATTAGAGCCATAAAGGAGCCTAGACATCTACCACCATCAGATTAGAGCCACAAGGAGCCTAGACATCTCCCACCCCACTACCACAATCAGATTAGAGCCATAATTAGACTAGACATCTCCCACCCCCACTACCACTATCAGATTAGAGCCATAAGGGAGACTAGACATCTACAACCCCACTACCACTATCAGATTAGAGCCAAAGGAGACTAGACATCTCTCACCCCACTACCACTATCAGATTAGAGCCATAAGGGAGACTAGACATCTACCACCCCACTACCACTATCAGATAGAGCCATAAAGGAGACTAGACATCTACCACCCCACAATCACTATCAGATTAGAGCCATAAGGGACTCTAGACAGATACCACCATCAGATTAGAGTATAAGGGAGCCTAGACATCTACCACCCTAACAATTACTATCAGATTAGAGCCATAAAGGAGGCTAGACATCTACCACTATCAGATTAGAGCCATAAGTGAGACTAGACATCTACCAACCCACGACCACTATCAGATTAGAGCCATAAAGGAGACTAGACATCTCCCACCCCACTACCACTATCAGATTAGAGCCATAAAGGAGAATAGACATGTACCACCCCCCGACCACTATCAGATTAGAGCCATAAGGGAGACTAAACATCTACCACCCCACTACCACCATCAGATTAGAGCCATAAAGGAGTGTAGACATCTACCACCCTACAACCCTACAACCGCTATCAGATTAGAGTCATAAGGGAGCCTAGACATCTACCACCCTACAATCACTATCAGATTAGAGCCATAAAGGAGGCTAGACATCTACCACTATCAGATGAGAGCTAAAATGGAGACTAGACATCTATCACCCCCACTACCACTATCAGATTGGAGCCATAAAGGAGACTAGACATATCCCCACCACACAACCACTATCAGATTAGAGCCATAAGGGAGACTAGACATCTACCACCCCCACTACCACTACCAGAATAGAGCCATAAAGGAGACTAGACATCTACCACCCCACAATCACTATCAGATTAGAGCCATAAGGGAGACTAGACATCTTCCACCCCACTACCACTATCAGATTATAGCCATAAAGGAGCCTAGACATCTACCACTATCAGATTAGAGCCATAAGGGAGTGTAGACATCTCCCACCCCACAATCACTATCAGATTAGAGCCATAAGGGACTCTAGACATCTACCACTATCAGATTAGAGCCATAATGGAGACTAGACATCTATCACCCCCACTACCACTATCAGATTAGAGCCATAAGGGAGACTAGACATCTACCACCCCACTACCACTATCAGATTATAGCCATAAGGGAGACTAGACATCTACCACCCCACTACCACTATCAGATTAGAGCCATAATGGAGACTAGACATCTATCACCCCACTACCACAATCAGATAGAGCCATAAATGAGACTAGACATCTCCCACCCCTCTACCACTATCAGATTAGAGCCATAAAGGAGACTACCACTATCAGATTAGAGCCACAAGGGAGACTAGACATCTCCCACCCCACTACCCACTATCATATTAGAGCCATAAGGGAGACTAGACATCTACCACTATCAGATTAGAGCCATAATGGAGACTAGACATCTATCACATCCGATTAGAGCCATAATGGAGACTAGACATATATCACCCCACTACCGCTATCAGATTAGAGCCATAAGGGAGCCTAGACATCTACCAACCCTCTACCACTATCAGATTAGGGCCATTAAAGGAGACTAGACATCTACCACTATCAGAGTAGAGCCATAAGGGAGACTAGACATCGATCACCCCCCTACCACTATCAGATATTAGAGCCATAAAGGAGCCTAGACATCTACCACTATCAGATTAGAGCCACAAGGGAGCCTAGACATCTCCCACCCCACTACCACTATCAGATTAGAGCCATAAGGGAGACTAGACATCTACCACCCCACTACCACTATCAGATTAGAGCAAAGGAGAACTAGACATCTCTCACCCCACTACCACTATCCAGATTAGAGCCATAAGGGAGACTAGCATCTACCACCCCACTACCACTATCAGATTAGAGCCATAAAGGAGACTAGACATCTACCACCCCACAATCACTATCAGATTAGAGCCATAAGGGACTCTAGACATATACCACCATCAGATTAGAGCCATAAGGAGCCTAGACATCTACCACCCTACAATCACTATCAGATTAGAGCCATAAAGGAGGCTAGACATCTACCACTATCAGATGAGAGAAAATGGAGACTAGACATCTCTCACCCCACTACCACTATCAGATTAGAGCCATAAGGGAGACTAGACATCTACCACCCCACTACCACTATCAGATTAGAGCCATAAAGGAGACTAGACATCTACCACCCCACAATCACTATCAGATTAGAGCCATAAGGACTCTAGACATTATACCACCATCAGATTAGAGTCATAAGGGAGCCTAGACATCTACCAACCTACAATCACTATCAGATTAGAGCCATAAAGGAGGCTAGACATCTACCACTATCAGATGAGAGCTAAAATGGAGACTAGACATCTATCACCCCACTACCACTATCAGATTAGAGCCATAAAGGAGACAAGACATCTCTCACCCCACTACACTATCAGATTAGAGCCATAAGGAGACTAGACATCTACCACCCAACTACCACTATCAGATTAGAGCCATAAGGAGACTAGACATGACCACCCCACTACCACTATCAGATTAAGAGCCATAAAGGAGACTAGACATCTACCCACCCACATACCACTATCAGATTAGAGCCAAAGGAGACTAGACATCTCTCACCCCACTACCACTATCAGATTAGAGCCATAAGGGAGACTAGACATCTACCACCCCACTACCACTATCAGATTAGAGGCCATAAAGGAGACTAGACATCTACCACCCACCAATCCACTATCAGATTAGCCATAAGACTAGAACTATACCACCATCAGATTATCATAAGGAGCCTAGACATCTACCACCCTACAACCCTATCAGATTAGAGCCATAAGGAGCTAGACATCTACCACCCCACACCACTATCAGATTAGAGCCATAAGGAGACTAGACATCTACCACTATCAGATTAGAGCCATAATGGAGACTAGACATCTATCACTATCCGATTAGAGCCATAAGGAGACTAGACATCTATCACCCTACCAATCACTATCAGATTAGAGCCATAATGGAGACTAGACATCTACCACTATCGATTGAGAGCCATAATGAGACTAGACATCTATCACCCCACTACCACTATCAGATTATAGCCATAAAGGAGACTAGACATTCTACCACTATCAGATTAGAGCCATAAGGGAGACTAGACATCTCCCACCCCACAATCACTATCAGATTAGAGCCATAAGGAGACTAGACATCTACCACTATCAGATTAGAGCCATAATGAGACTAGACATCTATCACCCCACTACCACTATCAGATTAGAGCCATAATGGAGACTAGACATCTACCACCCCACTACCACTATCAGATTAGAGCCATAAGGAGACTAAGACATCTACCACCCCCACTACCACTATCAGGATTAGAGCCATAAGGAGACTAGACATCTACCCCCACACCACAATCAGATTAGAGCCATAAAGGAGACTAGACATCTCCCACCCTCTACCACTATCAGATTAGAGCCATAAGAGACTAGACATCTACCACCCCACACCACTATCAGATTAGACCATAAGGAGACTAGACATCTACCACCCCACAATCACTATCAGATTAGAGCCATAAGGACTCTAGACATAACCACCATCAGATTAGAGTATAAGGGAGCCTAGACATCTACCACCCTACAATTACTATCAGATTAGAGCCATAAAGGAGAGCTAGACATCTACCACTATCAGATAGAGCCATAAGGGAGACTAGACATCTACCAACCCACTACCACTATCAGATTAGAGCCATAAAGGAGACTAGACATCTCCCACCCACTACCACTATCAGATTTAGAGCCATAAAGGAGACTAACATCTACCACCCCACTACCACCATCAGATTAGACCCATAAAGGAGTGTAGACATCTACCACC
>NW_022265157.1:0-17596 GCF_002021735.2 Oncorhynchus kisutch | reverse complement strand
ATACATCAGACAACACCACAAGAGACAACAATACATCAGACAACACCACAAGAGACAACAATACATCAGACAACACAACAAGAGACAACAATACATCAGACAACACCACAAAGTGACAACAATACATCAGACAACACTACAAAGACACGAAGTTAGAGACAAACATCAGTAAAGGCACAAAGAGACAACATACATCAGACACAGCACAAAGAGACAACAATACATCAGACAAAACACACAAAGAGACAACAATACATCAGACAACACCACAAAGAGACAACAATACATCAGACAACACCACAAAGAGACAACAATACATCAGACAACACCACCAAGAGACAACAATACATCAGACAACACCACAAAAGAGACAACAATACATCAGACAACACCACAAAGAGACAACAATACATCAGACAACAATACATCAGACAACACCACAAAGAGACAACAATACATCAGAAACACCACAAAGAGACAACAATACATCAGACAACACCACAAAGAGACAACAAACATCAGACAACACCACAAGAGACAACAATACATCAGACAAAATACATCAGACAAACCACAAAGAGACAACAATACATCAGACAACACCACAAAGAGACAACAATACATCAGACAACACACAAAGAGACAACAATACATCAGACAACACCACAAAGAGACAACATATAATCAGACAACAACATCAGACAAACAACAAAGAGACAACCATACATCAGACAACACCACAAAGAGACAACAAACATCAGAAAACACCACAAAGAGACAGACAACAATACATCAGACAACACAACAAAGAGACAACATACATCAGACAACACCACAAAGAGACAACAATACATCAGAAAACACCACAAAGAGACAACAATACATCAGACAACACCACAAAAGAGACAACAAACACAGACAACAACCACAAAGTGACAACAATACATCAGACACAGCACAAAGAGACAACAATACATCAGACAACAATACATCAGACACCAGGCAAAGAGACAAACAAACATCAGACAACACCACAAAGAGACAACAATACATCAGACAACAGCACACAAGAGACAACAATACATCAGATGACCGACAAAGAGAGAACATACATCAGACAACACCACAAAGAGACAACAATACATCAGACAACACCACAAACAAAAGACAAACAAAGAAACAAACAAAAATCAGACAAAACCAAAGAAACAAAAATACATCAGACAACACCACAAAGAGACAACAATACATCAGACAACACCACAAAAAGACAACAATACATCAGACAACACCACAAAGAGACAACAATACATCAGACAACAGCACAAAGAGACAACAATACAAAGAGACAACAATACATCAGACAACACAACAAAGAGACAACCAATACATCAGACATACACCACAAAGAGACATCAATACATCAGACAACACCACAAAGAGACAACAATACATCAGACAACACCACAAGAGACAACAATACATCAGACAACACCACAAAGAGACAACAATACATCAGACAACACACACAAAGAGACAACAATACATCAGACAACACCACAAAGAGACAACATACATCAGACAACACCACACAGAGACAACAATACATCAGACAACACCACAAGAGACAACAATACATCAGAAACAGCACAAAAAGAGACAAACAATACATCAGTCAACAGCACAAAGAGACAACAATACATCAGAAAACACCACAAAGAGACATCAATACATCAGACAACCCCACAAAGAGCCCACACATCAGACAACACCACAAAGAGACAACAATACATCAGACAACCACAAAGAGACAACAATACATCAGACAACAGCACAAAGAGACAACAATACATCAGGACAACACCACAAAGAGACAACAATACATCAGACAACACCACACAGAGGACAACAATAATCAGACAAACACAAAGAGACAACAATACATCAGACAAACACAAAAGAGACAACAATACATCAGACAACCCCACAAAGAGACAACAATACATCAGACAACACCACAAAGAGACAACAATACATCAGACAACACCACAAAGAGCAAACAATACTAAGCAGACACAGCACAAAGAGACAACACTACAAAGACGACAACAATAATCAGACAACACACCAAAGAGACAACAATACACAACAACACACAAAGAGACAACAATACATCAGACAACAGCACACGAGACACAACAATACATCAGACAACACAACAAAGAGACAACAATACATCAGACAACACCACAAAGAGACAACAATACATCAGAAACACCACAAAAGAGACAACAATACATCAGACAACACAACAAAGAGACAACAATACATCAGACAACACCACAAAGAGACAACAATACATCAGACAAACCACCACAAAGAGACAACAATACATCAGACAACACCACAAAGAGACAACAATACAACAGACAACACCACAAAGAGACAACAATACATCAGACAACAGCACAAAGAGACAACAAACAACAATACATCAGGACAACAATACATCAGACACCAGCACAAAGAGACAACAATACATCAGACAACACACAAAGAGACAACAATACATCAGACAACAGCACAAAGAGACAACAATACATCAGACAACAGCACAAAGAGAGAACAATACATCAGACAACACCACAAAGAGACAACAATACATCAGACAAACACCACAAAGAAAGAACAAACAATACATCAGACAAACCACAAGAAACAACAATACATCAGACAACACACACAAAGAGACAACAATACATCAGACAACACCCAAGAGACAAAAATACATCAGACAACACAACAAAGAGACAACAATACATCAGACAACACCACAAGAGTGACAACAATACATCAGACAACACTACAAAGGACACGAAGTTGAGATAACATACATCAGATAACAAAACCACAAAGAGACAACAATACATCAGACAACAGCACAAAGAGACAACAATACATCAGACAACACCACAAAGAGACAACAATACATCAGACAACACCACAAAGAGACAACAATACATCAGACAACACCACAAAGAGACAACAATACATCAGACAACACCACAAAGAGACAACAATACATCAGACAACACCACAAAGAGACAACAATACATCAGACAACACCACAAAGAGACAACAATACATCAGACAACAATACATCAGACAACACCACAAAGAGACAACAATACATCAGACAACACCACAAAGAGACAACAATACATCAGACAACACCACAAAGAGACAACAATACATCAGACAACACCACAAAGAGACAACAATACATCAGACAACAATACATCAGACAACACCACAAAGAGACAACAATACATCAGACAACACCACAAAGAGACAACAATACATCAGACAACACCACAAAGAGACAACAATACATCAGACAACACCACAAAGAGACAACAATACATCAGACAACAACATACATCAGACAACACAACAAAGAGACAACAAACATCAGACAACACCACAAAGAGACAACAATACATCAGAAAAAACACACAAAGAGACAACAATACATCAGACAACACAACAAAGAGACAACAATACATCAGACAACACCACAAAGAGACAACAATACATCAGAAAACACCACAAAGAGACAACAATACATCAGACAACACCACAAAGAGACAACAATACAACAGACAACACCACAAAGTGACAACAATACATCAGACAACAGCACAAAGAGACAACAATACATCAGACAACAATACATCAGACACCAGCACAAAGAGACAACAATACATCAGACAACACCACAAAGAGACAACAATACATCAGACAACAGCACAAAGAGACAACAATACATCAGATGACAGCACAAAGAGAGAACAATACATCAGACAACACCACAAAGAGACAACAATACATCAGACAACACCACAAAGAAACAACAATACATCAGACAAACCACAAAGAAACAACAATACATCAGACAACACCACAAAGAGACAACAATACATCAGACAACACCACAAAAAGACAACAATACATCAGACAACACCACAAAGAGACAACAATACATCAGACAACAGCACAAAAGAGACAACAATACAAAGAGACAACAATACATCAGACAACACAACAAAGAGACAACAATACATCAGACATCACCACAAAGAGACATCAATACATCAGACAACACCACAAAGAGACAACAATACATCAGACAACACCACAAAGAGACAACAATACATCAGACAACACCACAAAGAGACAACAATACATCAGACAACAGCACAAAGAGACAACAATACATCAGACAACACCACAAAGAGACAACAATACATCAGACAACACCACAAAGAGACAACAATACATCAGACAACACCACAAAGAGACAACAATACATCAGACAACAGCACAAAGAGACAACAATACATCAGACAACAGCACAAAGAGACAACAATACATCAGACAACACCACAAAGAGACATCAATACATCAGACAACACCACAAAGAGACAACAATACATCAGACAACACCACAAAGAGACAACAATACATCAGACAACACCACAAAGAGACAACAATACATCAGACAACAGCACAAAGAGACAACAATACATCAGACAACACCACAAAGAGACAACAATACATCAGACAACACCACACAGAGACAACAATACATCAGACAACACCACAAAGAGACAACAATACATCAGACAACACCACAAAGAGACAACAATACATCAGACAACACCACAAAGAGACAACAATACATCAGACAACACCACAAAGAGACAACAATACATCAGACAACACCACAAAGAGACAACAATACATCAGACAACAGCACAAAGAGACAACAATACAAAGAGACAACAATACATCAGACAACACAACAAAGAGACAACAATACATCAGACAACACCACAAAGAGACAACAATACATCAGACAACAGCACAACGAGACAACAATACATCAGACAACACAACAAAGAGACAACAATACATCAGACAACACCACAAAGAGACAACAATACATCAGAAAACACCACAAAGAGACAACAATACATCAGACAACACAACAAAGAGACAACAATACATCAGACAACACCACAAAGAGACAACAATACATCAGAAAACACCACAAAGAGACAACAATACATCAGACAACACCACAAAGAGACAACAATACAACAGACAACACCACAAAGTGACAACAATACATCAGACAACAGCACAAAGAGACAACAATACATCAGACAACAATACATCAGACACCAGCACAAAGAGACAACAATACATCAGACAACACCACAAAGAGACAACAATACATCAGACAACAGCACAAAGAGACAACAATACATCAGATGACAGCACAAAGAGACAACAATACATCAGACAACACCACAAAGAGACAACAATACATCAGACAACACCACAAAGAAACAACAATACATCAGACAAAACCACAAAGAAACAACAATACATCAGACAACACCACAAAGAGACAACAATACATCAGACAACACCACAAAGAGACAACAATACATCAGACAACACAACAAAGAGACAACAATACATCAGACAACACCACAAAGAGACAACAATACATCAGACAACACTACAAAGGACACGAAGTTAGAGACAACAATACATCAGATAAAGGCACAAAAGAGACAACAATACATCAGACAACAGCACAAAGAGACAACAATACATCAGACAACACCACAAAGAGACAACAATACATCAGACAACACCACAAAGAGACAACAATACATCAGACAACACCACAAAGAGACAACAATACATCAGACAACACCACAAAGAGACAACAATACATCAGACAACACCACAAAGAGACAACAATACATCAGACAACACCACAAAGAGACAACAATACATCAGACAACAATACATCAGACAACACCACAAAGAGACAACAATACATCAGACAACACCACAAAGAGACAACAATACATCAGACAACACCACAAAGAGACAACAATACATCAGACAACACCACAAAGAGACAACAATACATCAGACAACAATACATCAGACAACACCACAAAGAGACAACAATACATCAGACAACACCACAAAGAGACAACAATACATCAGACAACACCACAAAGAGACAACAATACATCAGACAACACCACAAGAGACAACAATACATCAGACAACAATACATCAGACAACACAACAAAGAGACAACAATACATCAGACAACACCACAAAGAGACAACAATACATCAGAAAACACCACAAAGAGACAACAATACATCAGACAAACAACAAAGAGACAACAATACATCAGACAACACCACAAAGAGACAACAATACATCAGACAACACCACAAAGAGACAACAATACATCAGACAACACCACAAAGAGACAACAATACATCAGACAACACCACAAAGAGACAACAATACATCAGACAACAATACATCAGACCAGCACAAAGAGACAACAATACATCAGACAACACCACAAAGAGACAACAATACATCAGACAACACCACAAAGAGACAACAATACATCAGACAACAGCACAAAGAGACAACAATACATCAGACAACACCACAAAGAGACAACAATACATCAGACAACACACATCTAGATGTGTATAAGAGACAACAATACATCAGACAACACCACAAAGAGACAACAATACATCAGACAACACCACAAAGAGACAACAATACATCAGACAACACCACAAAAGACAACAATACATCAGACAACACCACAAAGAGGACAACAATACATCAGAAAACACCACAAAGCAGAACAACAATACATCAGACAACACAACAAAAGAGACAACAATACATCAGACAACACCACAAAGAGACAACAATACATCAGAAAACACCACAAGAGACAACAATACATCAGACAACACCACAAAGAGACAACAATACATCAGACAACACCACAAAGAAACAACAATAACATCAGACAACAGCACAAAGAGACAACAATACATCAGATGACAGCACAAAGAGAGAACAATACATCAGACAACACCCACAAAGAGACAACAATACATCAGACAACACCACAAAGAAACAACAATACATCAGACAAAACCACAAAGAAACAACAATACATCAGACAACACCACAAAGAGACAACAATACATCAGACAACACCACAAAGAGACAACAATACATCAGACAACACAACAAAGAGACAACAATACATCAGACAACACCACAAAGTGACAACAATACATCAGACAACACTACAAAGGACACGAAGTTAGAGATAACAATACATCAGATAAAGGCACAAAGAGACAACAATACATCAGACAACAGCACAAAGAGACAACAATACATCAGACAACACCACAAAGAGACAACAATACATCAGACAACACCACAAAGAGACAACAATACATCAGACAACACCACAAAGAGACAACAATACATCAGACAACACCACAAAGAGACAACAATACATCAGACAACACCACAAAGAGACAACAATACATCAGACAACACCACAAAGAGACAACAATACATCAGACAACAATACATCAAGACAACACACAAAGAGACAACAATACATCAGACAACACCAACATACACAGACAACACCACAAGAGACAACAATACATCAGACAACCACCACAAAGAGACAACAATACATCAGACAACAATACATCAGACAACACCACAAAGAGACAACAATACATCAGAAAACACCACAAAGAGACAACAATACATCAGACAACACCACAAAGAGACAACAATACATCAGACAACACCACAAAGAGGACAAACAATACATCAGACAACAATACATCAGACAACACAACAAAGAGACAACAATACATTCAGACAACACCACAAAGAGACAACAATACATCAAGAAAACACCACAAAGAGACAACAATACATCAGACAACACAACAAAGAGACAACAATACATCAGACAACACCACAAAGAGACAACAATACATCAGAAAACACCACAAAGAGACAACAATTACATCAGACAACACCACAAAGAGACAACAATACAACAGACAACACCACAAAGTGACAACAATACATCAGACAACAGCACAAAGAGACAACAATACATCAGACAACAATACATCAGCACCAGCACAAAGAGACAACAATACATCAGACAACACCACAAAGAGACAACAATACATCAGACAACAGCACAAAGAGACAACAATACATCAGATGACAGCACAAAGAGAGAACAATACATCAGACAACACCACAAAGAGACAACAATACATCAGACAACACCACAAAGAAACAACAATACATCAGACAAACCACAAAGAAACAACAATACATCAGACAACACCACAAAGAGACAACAATACATCAGACAACACCACAAAAAGACAACAATACATCAGACAACACCACAAAGAGACAACAATACATCAGACAACAGCCACAAAGAGACAACAATACAAAGAGACAACAATACATCAGACAACACAACAAAGAGACAACAATACATCAGACATCACCACAAAGAGACATCAATACATCAGACAACACCACAAAGAGACAACAATACATCAGACAACACCACAAGAGACAACAATACATCAGACAACACCACAAAGAGACAACAATACATCAGACAACAGCACAAAGAGACAACAATACATCAGACACACCACAAAGAGACAACAATTACATCAGACAACACCACACAGAGACAACAATACATCAGACAACACCACAAAGAGACAACAATACATCAGACAACAGCACAAAGAGACAACAATACATTCAGTCAACAGCACAAAAGAGACAACAATACATCAGACAACACCAAAAGAGACATCAATACATCAGACAACACCCACAAAGAGACAACAATACATCAGACAACACCCACAAAGAGACAACAATACATCAGACAACACCACAAAGAGACAACAATAACATCAGACAACAGCACAAAGAGACAACAATACATCAGACAACACCACAAAGAGACAACAATACATCAGACAACACCACACAGAGACAAACAATACATCAGAACAACACCACAAAGAGACACCAATACATCAGACAACACCACAAAGAGACAACAATACATCAGACAAACACCACAAAGAGACAACAATACATCAGGACAACACCACAAAGAGACAACAATACATCAGACAACACCACAAAGAGACAACAATACATCAGACAACAGCACAAAGAGACAACAATACAAAGAGACAACAATACATCAGACAACACAACAAAGAGACAACAATACATCAGACAACACCACAAAGAGACAACAATACATCAGACAACAGCACAACGAGACAACAATACATCAGACAACACAACAAAGAGACAACAATACATCAGACAACACCACAAAGAGACAACAATACATCAGAAACACCACAAAGAGACAACAATACATCAGACAACACAACAAAGAGACAACAATACATCAGACAACACCACAAAGAGACAACAATACATCAGAAAACACCACAAAGAGACAACAATACATCAGACAACACCACAAAGAGACAACAATACAACAGACAACACCACAAAGTGACAACAATACATCAGACAACAGCACAAAGAGACAACAATACATCAGACAACAATACATCAGACACCAGCACAAAGAGACAACAATACATCAGACAACACCACAAAAGAGACAACAATACATCAGACAACAGCACAAAGAGACAACAATACATCAGATGACAGCACAAAGAGAGAACAATACATCAGACAACACCACAAAGAGACAACAATACATCAGACAACACCACAAAGAAACAACAATACATCAGACAAAACCACAAAGAAACAACAATACATCAGACAACACCACAAAGAGACAACAATACATCAGACAACACCACAAAGAGACAACAATACATCAGACAACACAACAAAGAGACAACAATACATCAGGACAACACCACAAAGTGACAACAATACATCAGACAACACTACAAAGGACACGAAGTTAGAGATAACAATACATCAGATAAAGGCACAAAGAGACAACAATACATCAGACAACAGCACAAAGAGACAACAATACATCAGACAACACCACAAAGAGACAACAATACATCAGACAACACCACAAAGAGACAACATACATCAGACAACACCACAAAGAGACACAATACATCAGACAACACCACAAAGAGACAACAATACATCAGACAACACCACAAAGAGACAACAATACATCAGACAACACCACAAAGAGACAACAATACATCAGACAACAATACATCAGACAACACCACCAAAGAGACAACAATACATCAGACAACACCACAAAGAGACAACAATACATCAGACAACACCACAAAGAGACAACAATACATCAGACAACACCACAAAGAGACAACAATACATCAGACAACAATACATCAGACAACACCACAAAGAGACAACAATACATCAGACAACACCACAAAGAGACAACAATACATCAGACAACACCACAAAGAGACAACAATACATCAGACAACACCACAAAGAGACAACAATACATCAGACAACAATACATCAGACAACACAACAAAGAGACAACAATACATCAGACAACACCACAAAGAGACAACAATACATCAGACAACACCACAAAGAGACAACAATACATCAGACAACAATACATCAGACAACACAACAAAGAGACAACAATACATCAGACAACACCACAAAGAGACAACAATACATCAGAAAACACCACAAAGAGACAACAATACATCAGACAACACAACAAAGAGACAACAATACATCAGACAACACCACAAAGAGACAACAATACATCAGAAAACACCACAAAGAGACAACAATACATCAGACAAACACCACAAAGAGACAACAATACAACAGACCAACACCACAAAGTGACAACAATACATCAGACAACAGCACAAAGAGACAACAATACATCAGGACAACAATACATCAGACACCAGCACAAAGAGACAACAATACATCAGACAACACCCAAAGAGACAACAATACATCAGGACAACAGCACAAAGAGACAACAATACATCAGATGACAGCACAAAGAGAGAACAATACATCAGACAACACCACAAAGAGACAACAATACATCAGACAACACCACAAAGAAACAACAATACATCAGACAAAACCACAAAGAAACAACAATACATCAGACAACACCACAAAGAGACAACAATACATCAGACAACACCACAAAAAGACAACAATACATCAGACAACACCACAAAGAGACAACAATACATCAGACAACAGCACAAAGAGACAACAATACAAAGAGACAACAATACATCAGACAACACAACAAAGAGACAACAATACATCAGACATCACCACAAAGAGACATCAATACATCAGACAACACCACAAAGAGACAACAATACATCAGACAACACCACAAAGAGACAACAATACATCAGACAACACCACAAAGAGACAACAATACATCAGACAACAGCACAAGAGACAACAATACATCAGACAACACCACAAAGAGACAACAATACATCAGACAACACCACACAGAGACAACAATACATCAGACAACACCACAAAGAGACAACAATACATCAGACAACAGCACAAAGAGACAACAATACATCAGTCAACAGCACAAAGAGACAACAATACATCAGACAACACCACAAAGAGACATCAATACATCAGACAACACCACCAAAGAGGACAACAATACATCAGACAACACCACAAAGAGACAAACAATACATCAGACAACACCACAAAGAGACAACAATACATCAGACAACAGCACAAAGAGACAACAATACATCAGACAACACCACAAAGAGACAACAATACATCAGACAACACCACACAGAGACAACAAACATCAGACAACACCACAAGAGGACACCAATACATCAGACAACACCACAAAGAGACAACAATACATCAGACAACACCACAAAGAGACAACAATACATCAGACAACACCACAAAGAGACAACAATACATCAGACAACACCACAAAGAGACAACAATACATCAGACAACAGCACAAAGAGACAACAATACAAAGAGACAACAATACATCAGACAACACAACAAAGAGACAACAATACATCAGACAACAGCACAACGAGACAACAATACATCAGACAACACAACAAAGAGACAACAATACATCAGACAACACCACAAAGAGACAACAATACATCAGAAAACACCACAAAGAGACAACAATACATCAGACAACACAACAAAGAGACAACAATACATCAGACAACACCACAAAGAGACAACAATACATCAGAAAACACCACAAAGAGACAACAATACATCAGACAACACCACAAAGAGACAACAATACAACAGACAACACCACAAAGAGACAACAATACATCAGACAACAGCAAAGAGGACAACAATACATCAGACAACAATACATCAGACACCAGCACAAAGAGACAACAATACATCAGACAACACCACAAAGAGACAACAATACATCAGACAACAGCACAAAGAGACAACAATACATCAGATGACAGCACAAAGAGAGAACAATACATCAGACAACACCACAAAGAGACAACAATACATCAGACAACACCACAAAGAAACAACAATACATCAGACAAAACCACAAAGAAACAACAATACATCAGACAACACCACAAAGAGACAACAATACATCAGACAACACCACAAAGAGACAACAATACATCAGACAACACAACAAAGAGACAACAATACATCAGACAACACCACAAAGTGACAACAATACATCAGACAACACTACAAAGGACACGAAGTTAGAGATAACAATACATCAGATAAAGGCACAAAGAGACAACAATACATCAGACAACAGCACAAAGAGACAACAATACATCAGACAACACCACAAAGAGACAACAATACATCAGACAACACCACAAAGAGACAACAATACATCAGACAACACCACAAAGAGACAACAATACATCAGACAACACCACAAAGAGACAACAATACATCAGACAACACCACAAAGAGACAACAATACATCAGACAACACCACAAAGAGACAACAATACATCAGACAACAATACATCAGACAACACCACAAAGAGACAACAATACATCAGACAACACCACAAAGAGACAACAATACATCAGACAACACCACAAAGAGACAACAATACATCAGACAACACCACAAAGAGACAACAATACATCAGACAACAATACATCAGACAACACCACAAAGAGACAACAATACATCAGACAACACCACAAAGAGACAACAATACATCAGACAACACCACAAAGAGACAACAATACATCAGACAACACCAAAGAGACAACAATACATCAGACAACAATACATCAGACAACACAACAAAGAGACAACAATACATCAGACAACACCACAAAGAGACAACAATACATCAGAAAACACCACAAAGAGACAACAATACATCAGACAACACAACAAAGAGACAACAATACATCAGACAACACCACAAAGAGACAACAATACATCAGAAAACACCACAAAGAGACACAATACATCAGACAACACCACAAAGAGACAACATACAACAGACAACACCACAAAGTGACAAAAATACATCAGACAAACAGCACAAAGAGACAACAATACATCAGACAACAATACATCAGACACCAGCACAAAGAGACAACAATACATCAGACAACACCACAAAGAGACAACAATACATCAGACAACAGCACAAAGAGACAACAATACATCAGATGAAGCACAAAGAGAGAACAATACATCAGACAACACCACAAAGAGACAACAATACATCAGACAACACCACAAAGAAACAACAATACATCAGACAAAACCACAAAGAAACAACAATACATCAGACAACACCACAAAGAGACAACAATACATCAGACAACACCACAAAAGACAACAATACATCAGACAACACCACAAAGAGACAACAATACATCAGACAACAGCACAAAGAGACAACAATACAAGAGACAACAATACATCAGACAACACAACAAAGAGACAACAATACATCAGACATCACCACAAAGAGACAACAATACATCAGACAACACCACAAAGAGACAACAATACATCAGACAACACCACAAAGAGACAACAATACATCAGACAACACCACAAAGAGACAACAATACATCAGACAACAGCACAAAGAGACAACAATACATCAGACAACACCACAAAGAGACAACAATACATCAGACAACACCACACAGAGACAACAATACATCAGACAACACCACAAAGAGACAACAATACATCAGACAACAGCACAAAGAGACAACAATACATCAGACAACAGCACAAAGAGACAACAATACATCAGACAACACCACAAAGAGACAACAATACATCAGACAACACCACAAAGAGACAACAATACATCAGACAACACCACAAAGAGACAACAATACATCAGACAACACCACAAAGAGACAACAATACATCAGACAACACCACAAAGAGACAACAAACATCAGACAACAATACATCAGACAACACCACAAAGAGACAACAATACATCAGACAACACCACAAAGAGACAACAATACATCAGACAACACCACAAAGAGACAACAATACATCAGACAACACCACAAAGAGACAACAATACATCAGACAACAATACATCAGACAACACCACAAAGAGACAACAATACATCAGACAACACCACAAAGAGACACAATACATCAGACAACACCACAAAGAGACAACAATACATCAGACAACACCACAAAGAGACAACAATACATCAGACAACAATACATCAGACAACACAACAAAGAGACAACAATACATCAGACAACACCACAAAGAGACAACAATACATCAGAAAACACCACAAAGAGACAACAATACATCAGACAACACAACAAAGAGACAACAATACATCAGACAACACCACAAAGAGACAACAATACATCAGAAAACACCACAAAGAGACAACAATACATCAGACAACACCACAAAGAGACAACAATACAACAGACAACACCACAAAGTGACAACAATACATCAGACAACACACAAAGAGACAACAATACATCAGACAACAATACATCAGACACCAGCACAAAGAGACAACAATACATCAGACAACACCACAAAGAGACAACAATACATCAGACAACAGCACAAAGAGACAACAATACATCAGATGACAGCACAAAGAGAGAACAATACATCAGACAACACCACAAAGAGACAACAATACATCAGACAACACCACAAAGAGAAGACAACAATACATCAGACAAAACCACAAAGAAACAACAATACATCAGACCACCACAAAGAGACAACAATACATCAGACAACACCACAAAAAGACAACAATACATCAGACAACACCACAAAGAGACAACAATACATCAGACAACAGCACAAAGAGACAACAATACAAAGAGACAAACAATACATCAGACAACACAACAAAGAGACAACAATACATCAGACAACACCACAAAGAGACATCAATACATCAGACAACACCACAAAGAGACAACAATACATCAGACAACACCACAAAGAGACAACAATACATCAGACAACACCACAAAGAGACAACAATACATCAGACAACAGCACAAAGAGACAACAATACATCAGACAACACCACAAGAGACAACAATACATCAGACAACACCACACAGAGACAACAATACATCAGACAACACCACAAAGAGACAACAATACATCAGACAACAGCACAAAGAGACAACAATACATCAGTCAACAGCACAAAGAGACAACAATACATCAGACAACACCACAAAGAGACATCAATACATCAGACAACACCACAAAGAGACAACAATACATCAGACAACACCACAAAGAGACAACAATACATCAGACAACACCACAAAGAGACAACAATACATCAGACAACAGCACAAAGAGACAACAATACATCAGACAACACCACAAAGAGACAACAATACATCAGACAACACCACACAGAGACAACAATACATCAGACAACACCACAAAAGAGACACCAATACATCAGACAACACCACAAAGAGACAACAATACATCAGACAACACCACAAAGAGACAACAATACATCAGACACCACAAAGAGACAACAATACATCAGACAACACCACAAAGAGACAACAATACATCAGACAACACACAAAGAGACAACAATACACAAAGAGACAACATACATCAGACAACACAACAAAGAGACAACAATACATCAGACAACACCACAAAGAGACAACAATACATCAGACAACAGCACAAGAGACAACAATACATCAGACAACACAACAAAGAGACAACAATACATCAGACAACACCACAAAGAGACAACAATACATCAGAAAACACCACAAAGAGACAACAATACATCAGACAACACAACAAAGAGACAACAATACATCAGACAACACACAAAGAGACAACAATACATCAGAAAACACCACAAAGAGACAACAATACATCAGACAACACCACAAAGAGACAACAATAAAAGACAACACCCACAAAGAGACAACAATACATCAGACAACAGCAACACAAAGAGACAACAATACATCAGACAACAATACATCAGACACCAGCACAGAGACAACAATACATCAGACAACACCACAAAGACAACAATACATCAGACAACAGCACAAAGAGACAACAATACATCAGATGACAGCACAAAGAGACAACAATACATCAGACAACACCACAAAGAGACAACACATACATCAGACAACACCACAAAAGAAAGAAACAGAAACAACAATACATCAGACAAAACCACAAAAAAGAAACAACAATACATCAGACAACACCACAAAGAGACAACAATACATCAGACAACACCACAAAGAGACAACAATACATCAGACAACACCACAAAGAGACAACAATACATCAGACAACACCACAAAGAGACAACAATACATCAGACAACACTACAAAGGACACGAAGTTAGAGACAACAATACATCAGATAAAGCACAAAGAGACAACAATACATCAGACAACAGCACAAAGAGACAACAATACATCAGACAACACCACAAAGAGACAACAATACATCAGACAACACCACAAAGAGACAACAATACATCAGACAACACCACAAAGAGACAACAATACATCAGACAACACACAAAGAGACAACAATACATCAGACAACACCACAAAGAGACAACAATACATCAGACAACACCACAAAGAGACAACAATACATCAGACAACAATACATCAGACAACACCACAAAGAGACAACAATACATCAGACAACACCACAAAAGAGACAACAATACATCAGACAACACCACAAAGAGACAACAATACATCAGACAACACCACAAAGAGACACAACAATACATCAGACAACAATACATCAGACAACACCACAAAGAGACAACAATACATCAGACAACACCACACAAAAGAGACAACAATACATCAGACAACACCACAAAGAGACAACAATACATCAGACAACACCACAAAGAGAAAACAATACATCAGACAAAATACATCAGACAACACAACAAAGAGACAACAATACATCAGACAACACCACAAAGAGACAACAATACATCAGAAACACCACAAAGAGACAACAATACATCAGACAA
>NW_022265156.1:0-17586 GCF_002021735.2 Oncorhynchus kisutch | reverse complement strand
AATTTGAACATGTTTGCAATTTCCGAAATAAGGCATTGGTCTGATTGCTTTGAATGAAAAGCTTGGACAATTGTGTTCAACTTTAATATCTAAGACTGCAAGGCCTGAGAATTATGGTCTGAATATGCATCACAAGATTGAGGGAAAGAATATCTTGTACTTGTTAAAATCACTAGCTTCCTCATTCGGACAGGTTCACAACTTTGATGTCTACTGTGGCATAAAAAGTCTGTATGATGGCAAATAGGAGTATATCACATAGACTGCGTGGCCTAATGGATAAGGCGTCTGACTTCGAATCAGAAGATTGAGGGTTCGAGTCCCTTCGGGTCGTTAATTTAATTCAGCATTAGCTCAGCAAATTGAAAAATGTGCAAATTCCCGAAATAAGGCTGGTCTCATTGCTTTGAAAAGCTTGGACACTGTTGTTCAACTTTTATAATCTAAGACTGAAAGGCCTGAGAAATATTGTGTCTGATTCGGCATCGCAAGATTGAGGGAAAAGGTCTCTTCTTACTTGTTAAATATCACTAGCTTTCCTCATTCGGACAGGTTTACAACTTTGATGTCTACTGTGGCATATTTCAAGTCTGTATGATGTCAAATAGGGATGTATCACATAGACGCGATGCCTAATGGATAAGGCGTCTGACTTCGAACCAGAAGATTGAGGGTTCGAGTCCCTTCGTGGTCGTTTAATTTCATTAGCTCAGCTAATTTGAACATGTTTGCAAATTCCCGAAATAAGGCATTGGTCTCATTGCTTTGAAAAGCTTGGACACTGTTGTTCAACTTTTTTATAATCTAAGACTGAAAGGCTGAGAAATATTGTGTCTGATTCGGCATCGCAAGATTGAGGGAAAAGGTCTCTTCTTACTTGTTAAATATCACTAGCTTTCCTCATTCGGACAGGTTCACAACTTTGATGTCTACTGTGGCATAGCAAAGTCTGTATGATGTCAAATAGGAATGTATCACATAGACTGCGTGGCCTAATGGATAAGGCGTCTGACTTCGAATCAGAAGATTGAGGGTTCGAGTCCCTTCGTGGTCGTTTAATTTCAATTAGCTCAGCTAATTTGAACATGTTTTGCAAATTCCCGAAATAAGGCATTGGTCTCATTCCTTTGAAAAGCTTGGACACTGTTGTTCAACTTTTATAATCTAAGACTGAAAGCCTGAGAAATATTGTGTCTGATTCGCATCGCAAGATTGAGGGAAAGGTCTCTTCTTACTGTGTAATATCACTAGCTTTCCTCATTCGGACAGGTTCACAACTTTGATGTCTACTGTGGCATAGCAAGTCTGTATGATGTCAAATAGGAATGTATCACATAGACTGCGTGGCCTAATGGATAAGGCGTCTGACTTCGAATCAGAAGATTGAGGGTTCGAGTCCCTTCGTGGTCGTTTAATTTCATTAGCTCAGCTAATTTGAACATGTTTGCAAATTCCCGAAATAAGGCATTGGTCTCATTGCTTTGAAAAGCTTGGACACTGTTGTTCAACTTTTATAATCTAAGACTGAAGGCCTGAGAAATATTGTGTCTGATTCGGCATCGCAAGATTGAGGGAAAAGGTCCTTCTTACTTGTTAAATATCACTAGCTTTCCTCATTCGGACAGGTTCACAACTTTGATGTCTACTGTGGCATAGCAAAGTCTGTATGATGTCAAATAGGAATGTATCACATAGACTGCGTGCCTAATGATAAGGCATCTGACTTCAATCAGAAGATTGAGGGTTCGAAGTCCCTTCGTGGTCGTTTAATTTCATTAGCTAAGCTAATTTGAACATGTTTGCAAATTCCCGAAATAAGGCATTGTCTCATTGCTTTGAAAGCTTGGACACTGTTGTTCAACTCTTATAATCTAAGACTGAAAGGCCTGAGAAATATTGTGTCTGATTCGGCATCGCAAGATTGAGGGAAAGGTCTCTTCTTACTTGTTAAATATCACTAGCTTTCCTCATTCGGACAGGTTCACAACTTTGATGTCTACTGTGGCATAGCAAAGTCTGTATGATGTCAAATAGGGTCATTTAATTTCATTAGCTCAGCTAATTCGTACATGTTTGCAATTTCCCTAAATAAGGCATTGGTCTTGTTGCTTTGAAAAGCTTGGACATTGTTGTTCAACTTTAATAATCTAAGACTGCAAGGCCTGAGAATTATTGTGTCTGAATATGCATCACAAGATTGAAGGAAAGAGTATCTTGTACTTGTTAAAAATCACTAGCTTTCCTCATTCGGACAGGTTCACAACTTTGATGTCTACTGTTGGCATAGCAAAGTCTGTATGATGTCAAATAGGAATGTATCACATAGACTGCGTGGCCTAATGGATAAGGCATCTGACTTCGAATCAGAAGATTGAGGGGTTCGAGTCCCTTCGTGGTCGTTAATTTCATTAGCTCAGGAATTTGAAAATGTTTGCAAATTCCCGAAATAAGGCATTGGTCTCATTGCTTTAAAAGCTTGGACACTGTTGTTTCAACTTTTATAATCTAGACTGAAAGGCCTGAGAAATATTGTGTCTGATCGGATCGCAAAGATTGAGGGAAAAGGTCTCTTTACTTGTTAAATATCCCCACTAGCTCCTCAATTCGGACAGCGTTACAACTTTGATGTCTACTGTGGCATATTTCAAAGTCTGTGATTCAAATAGGGATGTATGCACATAGACTGCGATGCCTATGGAAAAGGCGTCTGACTTCGAACCAGAAGATTGAGGGTTCAAGTCCCTTCGTGGTCGTTTAATTTCATTAGCAAGCTAATTTGAACAGTTTGCAAATTCCCCGAAATAAGGATTGGTCTCATTGCCTTTGAAAGCTTGGACACTGTTTGTTCAACGCTTATAATCTAAGACTGAAAGGCCTGAGAAATATTGTGTCTGATTCGGCATCGCAAAGATTGAGGGAAAGGTCTCTTCTTACTTGTTAAATATCACTAGCTTTCCTCATTCGGACAGGTTTCCAACTTTGATGTCTACTGTGGCATATTTCAAAGTCTGTATGATGTCAAATAGGGATGTATCACATAGACTGCGATGCCTAATGGATAAGGCGTCTGACTTCGAACCAGAAGATTGAGGGTTGAGTCCCTTCGTGGTCGTTTAATTTCATTAGCTAAGCTAATTTGAACATGTTTGCAAATTCCCGAAATAAGGCATTGGTCTCATTGCTTTGAAAAGCTTGGACACTGTTGTTCAACTTTTATAATCTAAGACTGAAAGGCCTGAGAAATATTGTGTCTGATTCGGCATCGCAAGATTGAGGGAAAGGTCTCTTCTTACTTGTTAAATATCACTAGCTTTCCTCATTCGGACAGGTTCACAACTTTGATGTCTACTGTGGCATAGCAAAGTCTGTATGATGTCAAATAGGTCATTTAATTTCATTAGCTCAGCTAATTCGTACATGTTTGCAATTTCCCTAAATAAGGCATGGTCTTGTTGCTTTGAAAAGCTTGGACATTGTTGTTCAACTTTAATAATCTAAGACTGCAAGGCCTGAGAATTATTGTGTCTGAATATGCATCACAAGATTGAAGGAAAGAGTATCTTTGTACTTGTTAAAATCACTAGCTTTCCTCATTCGGACAGGTTCACAACTTTGATGTCTACTGTGGCATAGCAAAGTCTGTATGATGTCAAATAGAATGTATCACATAGACTGCGTGGCCTAATGGATAAGGCGTCTGACTTCGAATCAGAAGATTGAGGGTTCGAGTCCCTTCGTGGTCGTTTAATTTCATTAGCTCAGCTAATTTGAACATGTTTGCAAATTCCCGAAATAAGGCATTGGTCTCATTGCTTTGAAAAGCTTGGACACTGTTGTTCAACTTTTATAATCTAAGACTGAAAGGCCTGAGAAATATTGTGTCTGATTCGGCATCGCAAGATTGAGGGAAAAGGTCTCTTCTTACTTGTTAAATATCACTAGCTTTCCTCATTCGGACAGGTTCACAACTTTGATGTCTACTGTGGCATAGCAAAGTCTGTATGATGTCAAATAGGAATGTATCACATAGACTGCGGGCCTAATGGATAAGGCGTCTGACTTCGAACAGAAGATTGAGGGTTCGAGTCCCTTCGTGGTCGTTTATTTCATTAGCTCAGCTAATTTGAACATGTTTGCAAATTCCCGAAATAAGGCATTGGTCTCATTGCTTTGAAAAGCTTGGACACTGTTGTTCAACTTTTATAATCTAAGACTGAAAGGCCTGAGAATATTGTGTCTGATTCGGCATCGCAAGATTGAGGGAAAGGTCTCTTCTTACTTGTTAAATATCACTAGCTTTCCTCATTCGGACAGGTTCACAACTTTGATGTCTACTGTGGCATAGCAAAGTCTGTATGATGTCAAATAGGAATGTATCACATAGACTGCGTGCCTAATGGATAAGGCGTCTGACTTCGAATCAGAAGATTGAGGTTTCGAGTCCCTTCGTGGTCGTTTAATTTCATTAGCTCAGCTAATTTGAACATGTTTGCAAATTCCCGAAATAAGGCATTGGTCTCATTGCTTTGAAAGCTTGGACACTGTTGTTCAACTTTTATAATCTAAGACTGAAAGGCCTGAGAAATATTGTGTCTGATTCGGCATCGCAAGATTGAGGGAAAAGTCTCTTCTTACTTGTTAAATATCACTAGCTTTCCTCATTCGGACAGGTTCACAACTTTGATGTCTACTGTGGCATAGCAAAGTCTGTATGATGTCAAATAGGGATGTATCACATAGACTGCGTGCCTAATGGATAAGGCGTCTGACTTCGACCAGAAGATTGAGGGTTCGAGTCCCTTTGGTCGTTTAATTTCATTAGCTCAGCTAATTTGAACATGTTTGCAAATTCCCGAAATAAGGCATTGGTCTCATTGCTTTGAAAAGCTTGGACACTGTTGTTCAACTTTTATAATCTAAGACTGAAAGGCCTGAGAAATATTGTGTCTGATTCGGCATCGCAAGATTGAGGGAAAGGTCTCTTCTTACTTGTTAAATATCACTAGCTTTCCTCATTCGGACAGGTTCACAACTTTGATGTCCACTGTTGCATAGCAAAGTCTGTATGATGTCAAATAGGGTCATTTATTTCATTAGCTCAGCTAATTCGTACATTGTTTGCAAGTTCCCTAAATAAGGCATGGTCCTAGTTGCTTGAAAAGCTTGGACATTGTTGTCAACTTTAATAATCTAAGACTGCAAGGCCTGAGAAGTATTGGGGTGTCTAAAATATGGCATCACAAGATGAAGGAAAGAGTATCTTTGTACTTGTTAAAATCACTAGCTTTCCTCATTCGGACAGGTTCACAACTTTGATGTCTACTGTGGCATAGCAAAGTCTGTATGATGTCAAATAGGGAGGTATCACATAGACTGCGTGGCCTAATGGCTAAGGCGTCTGACTTCGAATAATAAATTGAGGGTTCGAGTCCCTTCGTGGTCGTTTAATTTCATTAGCTCAGCTAATTTGAACATGTTTTGCAATATTCCCGAAATAAGGCATTGGTCTCATTGCTTTGAAAAGCTTGGACACTGTTGTTCAACTTTTATAATCTAAGACTGAAGGCCTGAGAAATATTGTGTCTGATTCGGCATCGCAAGATTGAGGGAAAAGGTCTCTTCTTACTTGTTAAATATCACTAGCTTTCCTCATTCGGACAGGTTCACAACTTTGATGTCTACTGTGGCATAGCAAAGTCTGTATGATGTCAAATAGGGATGTATCACATAGACTGCGTGGCCTAATGGATAAGGCGTCTGACTTCGAATCAGAAGATTGAGGGTTCGAGTCCCTTCGTGGTCGTTTAATTTCATTAGCTCAGCTAATTTGAACATGTTTGCAAATTCCCGAAATAAGGCATTGGTCTCATTGCTTTGAAAAGCTTGGACACTGTTTGTTCAACTTTTATAATCTAAGACTGAAAGGCCTGAGAAATATTGTGTCTGATTCGGCATCGCAAGATTGAGGGAAAAGGTCTCTTCTTACTTGTTAAATATCACTAGCTTTCCTCATTCGGACAGGTTCACAACTTTGATGTCTACTGTGGCATAGCAAAGTCTGTATGATGTCAAATAGGGATGTATCACATAGACTGCGTGGCCTAATGGATAAGGCGTCTGACTTCCGAATCAGAAGATTGAGGGTTCGAGTCCCTTCGTGGTCGTTTAATTTCATTAGCTCAGCTAATTTGAACATGTTTGCAAATTCCCGAAATAAGGCATGGTCTCATTGCTTTGAAAAGCTTGGGACATCGTTGTTCAACTTTTATAATCTAAGACTGAAAGGCCTGAGAATATTGGTCTGATTCGGCATCGCAAGATTGAGGGAAAAGGTCTCTTCTTACTTGTTAAATATCACGAGCTTTCCTCATTCGGACAGGTTCACAACTTTGATGTCCTACTGTGGCATAGCAAAAGTCTGTATGATGTCAAATAGGGTCATTTAATTTCATTAGCTCAGCTAATTCGTACATGTTTGCAATTTCCCTAAATAAGGCATTGGTCTTGTATGCTTTGAAAGCTTGGACATATGTTGTTCAACTTTAATAATCTAAGACTGCAGGCCTGAGAATTATTGTGTCTGAATATGCATACAAAGATTGAAGGAAAAGGTATCTTTGTACTTGTTAAAATCAAATCTTTCCTCATTTGGACAGGTTTCACAACTTTGATGTCTACTGTGGCATAGCAAAGTCTGTATGATGTCAAATGGAATGTATCACATAGACTGCGTGGCTAATGGATAAGGCGTCTGACTTCGAATCAGAAGATTGAGGGTTCGAGTCCCTTCGTGTCGTTTAATTTCATTAGCGTCAGCAAATTTGAAAATGTTTGCAAATTCCCGAATAAGGCATTGGTCTTCATTGCTTTGAAAAGCTGGACACTGTTGTTCAACTTTTATAATCTAAGACTGAAAGGCCTGAGAAATATGTGTCTGATTCGGCATCCGCAAGATTGAGGGAAAAGGTCTCTTCTTACTTGTTAAATATCACTAGCTTTCCTCATTCGGACAGGTTCACAACTTTGATGTCTACTGTGGCATATTTCAAAGTCTGTATGATGTCAAATAGGGATGTATCACATAGACTGCGATGGCCTAATGGATAAGGCGTCTGACTTCGAACCAGAAGATTGAGGGTTTCGAGTCCCTTCGTGTCGTTTAATTTCATTAGCTAAGCTAATTTGAACATGTTTGCAAATTCCCAAATAAGGCATTGGTCTCATTGCTTTGAAAAGCTTGGACACTGTTGTTCAACTTTTATAATCTAAGACTGAAAGCCCTGAGAAATATTGTGTCTGATTCGGCATCGCAAGATTGAGGGAAAAGGTCTCTTCTTACTTGTTAAATATCACTAGCTTTCCTCATTCGGACAGGTTCACAACTTTGATGTCTACTGTGGCATAGCAAAGTCTGTATGATGTCAATAGGGTCATTTAATTTCATTAGCTCGCTAATTCGTACATTTTTGCAATTTCCCGAAATAAGGCATTGGTCTTGTTGCTTTGAAAGCTTGGACATTGTTGTTCAACTTTAATAATCTAAGACTGCAAGGCCTGAGAATTATTGTGTCTGAATATGCATCACAAGATTGAAGGAAAGAGTATCTTTGTACTTGTTAAAAATCACTAGCTTTCCTCATTTCGGACAGGTTCACAACTTTGATGTCTACTGTGCATAGCAAAGTCTGTATGATGTCAAATAGGGAATGTATCACATAGGACTTGCGTGGCCTAATGGATAAGGCGTCTGACTTCGAATCAGAAAGATTGAGGTTCGAGTCCCTTCGTGGTCGTTTAATTTCATTAGCTCAGCAATTTGAACATGTTGCAAATTCCCGAAATAAGGCATTGGTCTCATTGCCTTTGAAAAGCTTGGACACTGTTGTTCAACTTTTATATCTAAGACTGAAAGGCCTGAGAAATATTGTGTCTGATTCGGCATCGCAAGATTGAGGGAAAGGGTCTCTTCTTACTTGTTAAATATCACTAGCTTTCCTCATTCGGACAGGTTCACAACTTTGATGTCTACTGTTGCATAGCAAAGACTGTATGATGGCAAATAGGAATGTTACACATAGACTGCGTGGCCCTAATGGATAAGGCGTCTTGACTTTCGAATCAGGAAGCTTGAGGGTTCGAGTCCCTTCATGGTTGCATTAATTTCATTTCTCTGCAAATTTGAACATGTTTGCAAATTCCCGAATAAAGGCATGGGTCTCATTGCTTTTGAAGAAGCTTGGACAGGCTGTTGTTCAACCTTTTTATAATCTAAATACTGAAAGGCCTGAGAAATATTGTGTCTGATTCGGCATCGCCAGATTGAGGGGAAAGGTTCTCTTCTTACTTGTTAAATATCCACTAGACCTTTCCTCATTCGGACAGGTTCACAACTTTGATGTCTACTGTGGCCATAGTTCAAAGTCTGTATGATGTCAAATAGGGATGTATCACATAGACTGCGATGCCTAATGGATAAGGCGTCTGACTTCGAACCAGAAGATTGAGGGTTTGAGTCCCTTCGTGGTCGTTTAATTTCATTTAGCTAAGCTAATTTGACATGTTCGCAAATTCCCGAATAAGGCATTGGTCTCATTGCTTTGAAAAGCTTGGACACTGTTTTCAACTTTTATAATCTAAGACTGAAAGGCCCTGAGAAATATTGTGTCTGATTAGCATCGCAAGATTGAGGGAAAAGTCTCTTCTACTTGTTAAATATCACTAGCTTTCCTCATTCGGACAGGTTCACAACTTTGATGTCTACTGTGGCATAGCAAGTCTGTATGATGTCAAATAGGGTCATTTAATTTCATTAGCTCAGCTATTCGTACATGTTTGCAATTCCCTAAATAAGGCATTGGTCTTGTTGCTTTGAAAAGCTTGGACATTGTGTTCAACTTTAATAATCTAAGACTGCAGGCGTGAGAATTATTGTGTCTGAATATGCATCACAAGATTGAAGGAAAGAATATCTTTGTACTTGTTAAAAAATCACTAGCTTCCTCATTCGGACAGGTTCACAACTTTGATGTCTACTGTGGCATAGCAAAGTCTGTATGATGTCAAATAGGAATGTATCACATAGACTGCGTGGCCCTAATGGATAAGGCGTCTGACTTCGAATCAGAAGATTGAGGGTTCGAGTCCCTCGTGTCGTTTAATTTCATTGCTCAGCAAATTTGAAAATGTTTGCAAATTCCCGAAATAAGCATTGGTCTCATTGCTTTGAAAGCTTGGACACTGTTGTTCAACTTTTATAATCTAAGACTGAAAGGCCTGAGAAATATTGTGTCTGATTCGGCATCGCAAGATGAGGGAAAAGTCTCTTCTTACTTGTTAAATATCACTAGCTTTCCTCATTCGGACAGGTTCACAACTTTGATGTCTACTGTGGATATTTCAAAGTCTGTATATGTCAAATAGGGATTATCACATAGACTGCGATGCTAATGGATAAGGCGTCTGACTTCGAACCAGAGATGAGGGTTTCGAGTCCTTGTGGTCGTTAATTTCATTAGCTAAGCTAATTTGAACATGTTTGCAATTCCCGAATAAATGGCATTGGTCTCATTGCTTTGAAAAGCTTGGACACTGTTGTTCAACTTTTATAATCTAAGACTGAAAGGCCTGAGAAATATTGTGTCTGATTCGGCATCGCAAGATTGAGGGAAAAGGTCTCTTCTTACTTGTTAAATATCACTAGCTTTCCTCATTCGGACAGGTTCACAACTTTGATGTCTACTGTGGCATAGCAAAGTCTGTATGATGTCAAATAGGGTCATTTAATTTCATTAGCTCAGCTAATTCGACATGTTTGCAATTCCCTAAATAAGGCATTGGTCTTGTTGCTTTGAAAAGCTTGGACATTGTTGTTCAACTTTAATAATCTAAGACTGAAGGCCTGAGAATTATTGTGTCTGAATCGGCATCACAAGATTGAAGGAAAAGGTATCTTTGTACTTGTTAAAAATCACTAGCTTTCCTCATTCGGACAGGTTCACAACTTTGATGTCTACTGTGGCATAGCAAAGTCTGTATGATGTCAAATAGGAATGTATCACATAGACTGCGTGGCCTAATGGATAAGGCGTCTGACTTCGAATCAGAAGATTGAGGGTTCGAGTCCTTCGTGGTCGTTTAATTTCATTAGCTCAGCTAATTTGAAAATGTTTGCAAATTCCCGAAATAAGGCATTGGTCTCATTGCTTTTGAAAAGCTTGGACACTGTTGTTCAACTTTTATAATCTAAGACTGAAGGCCTGAGAAATATTGTGTCTGATTCGGCATCGCAAGATTGAGGGAAAAGGTTCTCTTCTTACTTGTTAAATATCACTAGCTTTCCTCATTCGGACAGGTTACAACTTTGATGTCTACTGTGGCATATTTCAAAGTCTGTATGATGTCAAATAGGGATGTATCACATAGACTGCGATGGCCTAATGGATAAGGCGTCTGACTTCGAACGCAGAAGATTGAGGGTTCGAGTCCCTTCGTGGTCGTTTAATTTCAATTAGCTAAGCTAATTTGAACATGTTTGCAAATTCCCGAAATAAGGCATTGGTCTCATTGCTTGAAAAGCTTGGACACTGTTGTTCACTTTTATATCTAAGACTGAAAGCGCTGAGAAATTTGTGTCTGATTCGGATCGCAAGATTGAGGGGAAAAGGTTCTTTCTTACTTGTTAATATCACTAGCTTTCTCATTCGACAGGTCACAACGTTTGATGTTTACTGTGCATAGCAAAGTCTGTATGATGTCAAATAGGGAATGTATCACATAGACTGCGTGGCCTAATGGATAAGGCGTTGACTTCGAATCAGAAGATTGAGGGTTCGAGTCCCTTCGTGATCGTTTAATTTCATTAGCTAGCTAATTTGAACATGATTGCAATTCCCGAAATAAGGCATTGGTCTATTCCTTTGAAAACTTGGACACTGTTGCTTCAAATTTTATAATCTAAGACTGAAAGTCCTGAGAAATATTGTGTCTGATTCGGCAATCGCAAGATTGAGGGAAAGGCTCTTCTTACTTGTTAATATCACTAGCTTTCCTCATTCGGACAGGTTCACAACTTTGATGTCTACTGTTGCATAGCAAAGTCTGTATGATGTCAAATAGGAATGTTTCACATAGACTGCGTGGCCTAATGGATAAGGCGTCTGACTTCGAATCAGAAGATTGAGGGTTCGAGTCCCTCATGTCGCTTAATTTTATTACTCAGCAAATTTGAACATGTTTGCAAATCCGAAATAAGGCATTGGTCTCATTGCTTTGAAAAGCTTGACACTGTGTTCAACTTTATAATCTAAAGACTGAAAGGCCTGAGAAAATATGTGTCTATTCGGCATCGCAAGATTGAGGGAAAAGGTCTCTTCTTACTTGTTAAATATCACTAGCTTCCTCATTCGGACAGGTTTCAGCAACTTTTGATGTCTACTGTGGCATATTTTCAAAGTCTGTATGATGTCCAAATAGGGATGTATCACATAGACTGCGATGCCTAATGGATAAGGCGTCTGACTTCGAACCAGAAGATTGAGGGTTGAGTCCCTTCGTGGTCGTTTAATTTCATTAGCTAAGCTAATTTGAACATGTTTGCAAATTCCCGAAATAAGGCATTGGTCTCATTGCTTGTGAAAAGCTTGGACACTGTTGTTCAACTTTTATAATCTAAGACTGAAAGGCCCTGAGAAATATTGTGTCTGATTCGGCCATCGCAAGATTGAGGGAAAGGTCTCTTCTTACTTGTTAAATATCACTAGCTTTCCTCATTCGGACAGGTTCACAACTTTGATGGTCTACTGTGGCATAGCAAAGTCTGTATGATGTCAAATAGGGTCATTTAATTTCATTAGCTCAGCTAATTCGTACATGTTTGCAATTTCCCTAAATAAGGCATTGGTCTTGTTGCTTTGAAAAGCTTGGACATTGTTGTTCAACTTTAATAATCTAAGACTGCAAGGCCTGAGAATATTGTGTCTGAATCTGCATCACAAGATTGAAGGAAAGATATCTTTGTACTTGTTAAAAATCACTAGCTTTCCTCATTCGGACAGGTTCACAACTTTGATGTCACTGTGGGCATAGCAAAGTCTGTATGATGTCAAATAGGAATGTATCACATAGACTGCGTGGCCTAATGGATAAGGCGTCTGACTTCGAATCAGAAGATTGAGGTTCGAGTCCCTTCGTGGTCGTTTAATTTCATTAGCTCAGCTAATTTGAACATGTTTGCAAATTCCCGAAATAAGGCATTGGTCTCATTCCTTTGAAAAGCTTGGACACTGTTGTTGCACCTTTTATAATCTAAGACTGAAAGGCCTGAGAAATATTGTGTCTGATTCGGGCATCGCAAGATTGAGGGAAAGGTCTCTTCCTTACTTGTTAAATATCACTAGCTTCTCATATCGGACAGGTTCACAACTTTGATGTCTACTGTGGCATAGCAAAGTCTGTATGATGTCAAATAGGGATGTTATCACATAGACTGCGTGGCCTAATGGATAAGGCGTCTGACTTCGAATCAGAAGATTGAGGGTTCGAGTCCCTTCGTGGTCGTTTAATTTCATTAGCTAAGCTAATTTGAACATGTTTGCAAATTCCCGAAATAAGCATTGGTCTCATTGCTTTGAAAATCTGGACCCTGTTGTTCAACTTTTATAATCTAAGATGAAAGGCTGAGAAATATTGTGTCTGATTCGATGCGCAAGATTGAGGGAAAAGGTCTCTTCTTACTTGTTAAATATCATAGCTTTCCTCATTCGGACAGGTCAACAACTTTTGAGTCTACTGGGCATAGCAAAGTCTGTATGATGTCAAATAGGAATGTAATTCACATAGACTGCGTGCCTAATGGATAAGGCGTCTGACTTCGAATCGAAGATTGAGGTTCGAGTCCCTTCGTGGTCGTTTAATTCATTAGCTCAGCTAATTTGAACATGTTTGCAAATTCCCGAAATAAGGATTGGTCTATCCTTTGAAAAGCTTGGACACTGTTGTTCAACTTTTATAATCTAAGACTGAAAGGCTGAGAAATATTGTGTCTGATTCGGCATCGCAAGATTGAGGGAAAAGGTCTCTTCTTACTTGTTAAATATCACTAGCTTTCCTCATTCGGACAGGTTCACAACTTTGATGTCTACTGTGGCATAGCAAAGTCTGTATGATGTCAAATAGGGAATGTATCACATAGACTGCGTGGCCTAATGGATAAGGCGTCTGACTTCGAATCAGAAGATTGAGGGTTCGAGTCCCTTCGTGGTCGTTTAATTTCATTAGCTCAGCTAATTTGAACATGTTTGCAAATTCCCGAAAATAAGCATTGGTCTCATTGCTTTGAAATGCTTGGACACTGTTGTTCAACTTTTATAATCTAAGACTGAAGGCCTGAGAAATATTGTGTCTGATTCGGCATCGCAAGATTGAGGGAAAAGGTCTCTTCTTACTTGTTAAATATCACTAGCTTTCCTCATTCGGACAGGTTCACAACTTGATGTCTACTGTGCATATTCAAAGTCTGTATGATGTCAAATAGGGATGTATCACATAGACTGCGATGCCTAATGGATAAGGCGTCTGACTTCGAACCAGTAAGATTGAGGGTTCGAGTCCTTCGTGGTCGTTTAATTTCATTAGCGAAGCTAATTTGAACATGTTTGCAAATTCCCGAAATAAGGCATTGGTCTCATTGCTTGAAAAAGTGGGAACATTGTGTTTCAACTGTTTATAATCTAGACTGAAAATGAGCCCTGAGAAATATTGTTGTCTGATTCGGCATCGCAAAGATTTGAGGGAAAAGGTCTTCATCTTACTTGTTAAATATCACTAGCGTTCCCTCATTCGGACAGGTTCACCAACTTTGATGTCTACTGTGGGCATAGCAGAAAGTCTGTATGATGTCAAATAGGGTCAGTTAATTTCATTAGCCTCAGCTTAAGTCGTACATGTTTGCAATTTCCCTAATAATGCATTGGTTGTGTTGCTTTGAAAAGCTTGGACACTGGGTGTTCACTTTAATAATCTAAGACTGAAAGGACTGAGAATGATTGTGTCTGAATTCTGCATCGACAGAATGAAGGGAAAAGGTATCTCTTGTACTTGTTAAAAATCACTAGCTTTCCTTCATTCGGACAGGTTCACAACTTTGATGTCTACTGTGGCATAGCAAAGTCTGTATGATGTCAAATAGGAATTGATCACATAGACTGCAGTGGCCTAATGGATAAGGCGTCTGACTTCGAAATCAGAAGATTGAGGGTTCGGGATCCCTTCATGGTCGTTTAATTCATTAGCTCAGCAAATTTGAACATGTTTGCAAATTCCCGAATAAGGCATTGGTCTCATTGCTTTGAAAATGCTTGGACACTGTTGTTTCAACTTTTATAATCTAAGACCTGAAAGGCCTGAGAAATATTGTGTCTGATTCGGCATTCGCAAGATTGAGGGAAAAGGTCTCTTCTTACTTGTTTTAAATATCACTGCTTTCTCATTCGGACAGGTTCACAACTTTGATGTCTACTGTGGCATATTTCAAAGTCTGTATGATGTCAAATAGGATGTATCAATAGACTGCGATGGCCTAATGGATAAGGCGTCTGACTTCGAACAGAAGATTGAGGGTTGAGTCCCTTCGTGGTCGTTTAATTTCATTAGCTAAGCTAATTTGAACATGTTTGCAAATTCCGAAATAAGGCATTGGTCTCATTGCTTTGAAACGCTTGGACACTGTTTGTTCAACTTTATAAATCTAAGACTGAAAGGCCTGAGAAATATTGTGTCTGATTCGGCATCGCAAGATTGAGGGAAAAGGTCTCTTCTTACTTGTTAAATATCACTAGCTTTCCTCATTCGGACAGGTTCACAACTTTGATGTCTTACTGTGGCATAAGCAAAGTCTGTATGATGTCAATAGGGTCATTTAATTTCATTAGCTCAGCTAATTCGTACATGTTTGCAATTTCCCTAAATAAGGCATTGGTCTTGTTGCTTTTGAAAAGCTTGGACATGTGTGTTCAACTTTAATAATCTAAGACTGCAAGGCTGAGAAGATTGGTGTCTGAATCTCGGCATCACAAGATTGAAGAAAGAGTTTCTCTTTTACTTGTTAAATATCACTAGCTTTCCTCATTCGGACAGGTTCACAACTTTGATGTCTACTGTGGCATAGCAAAGGTCTGTATGATGTCAAATAGGAATGTATCACACTAGACTGCGTGGCCTAATGGATAAGGCGTCTGACTTCGAATCAGAAGATTGAGGGTTCGAGTCCCTTCGTGGTCGTTTAATTCATTAGCTCAGCTAATTTGAACATGTTTGCAAATTCCCGAATAAGGCATTGGTCATCATTGCTTTGAAAAGCTTGGACACTGTTGTTCAACTTTATAATCTAAGACTGAAAGGCCTGAGAAATATTGTGTCTGATTCGGCATCGCAAGATTGAGGGAAAAGGTCTCTTCTTACTTGTTAAATATCACTAGCTTCCTCATTCGGACAGAGTTCACAACTTTGATGTCTACTGTGGCATAGCAAAGTCTGTATGATGTCAGAATAGGGATGTATCACATAGACTGCGTGCCTAATGGATAGGCGTCTGACTTCGATCAGAAGATTGAGGTCGAGTCCCTTCGTGGTCGTTTAATTTCATTAGCTCAGCTAATTTGAACATGTTTGCAAATTCCCGAAATAAGGCATTGGTCTCATTGCTTTGAAAAGCTTGGACACTGTTGTTCAACTTTATAATCTAAGACTGAAAGGCCTGAGAAATATTGTGTCTGATTCGGCATCGCAAGATTGAGGGAAAGGTCTCTTCTTACTTGTTAAATATCACTAGCTTTCCTCATTCGGACAGGTTCACAACTTTGATGTCTACTGTGGCATAGCAAAGTCTGTATGATGTCAAATAGGATGTATCACATAGACTGCGTGGCCTAATGGATAAGGGCTGACTTCGAATCAGAAGATTGAGGGTTCGAGTCCCTTCGTGGTCGTTTAATTTCATTAGCTCAGCTAATTTGAACATGTTTGCAAATCCCGAAATAAGGCATTGGTCTCATTGCTTTGAAAAGCTTGGACACTGTTGTTCAACTTTTATAATCTAAGACTGAAAGGCCTGAGAAATATTGTGTCTGATTCGGCATCGCAAGATTGAGGGAAAAGGTCTCTTCTTACTTGTTAAATATCACTAGCTTTCCTCATTCGGACAGGTTCACAACTTTGATGTCTACTGTGGCATAGCAAAGTCTGTATGATGTCAAATAGGGATGTATCACATAGACTGCGTGGCCTAATGGATAGGCGTCTGACTTCGAATCAGAAGATTGAGGGTTCGAGTCCCTTCGTGGTCGTTTAATTTCATTAGCTCAGCTAATTTGAACATGTTTGCAAATTCCCGAAATAAGGCATTGGTCTCATTGCTTTGAAAAGCTTGGACACTGTTGTTCAACTTTTATAATCTAAGACTGAAGGCCTGAGAAATATTGTGTCTGATTCGGCATCGCAAGATTGAGGGAAAAGTCTCTTCTTACTTGTTAATATCACTAGCTTTCCTCATTCGGACAGGTTCACAACTTTGATGTCTACTGTGGCAGTCTGTATGATGTCAAATAGGGATGTATCACATAGACTGCGATGCCTAATGGATAAGGCGTCTGACTTCGAACCAGAAGATTGAGGGTTGAGTCCCTTCGTGGTCGTTTAATTTCATTAGCTAAGCTAATTTGAACATGTTTGCAAATTCCCGAAATAAGGCATTGGTCTCATGCTTTGAAAAGCTTGGACACTGTTGTTCAACTTTTATAATCTAAGACTGAAAGGCCTGAGAAATATTGTGTCTGATTCGGCATCGCAAGATTGAGGGAAAAGGTCTCTTCTTACTTGTTAAATATCACTAGCTTTCCTCATTCGGACAGGTTCACAACTTTGATGTCTACTGTGGCATAGCAAAGTCTGTATGATGTCAAATAGGTCATTTATTTCATTAGCTCAGCTAATTCGTACATGTTTGCAATTTCCCTAAATAAGGCATTGGTCTTGTTGCTTTGAAAAGCTTGGACATTGTTGTTCAACTTTAATAATCTAAGACTGCAAGGCCTGAGAATTATTGTGTCTGAATCGGCATCACAGATTGAAGGAAGAGTATCTTGTACTTGTTAAAAATCACTAGCTTTCCTCATTCGGACAGGTTCACAACTTTGATGTCTACTGTGGCATAGCAAAGTCTGTATGATGTCAAATAGGAATGTATCACATAGACTGCGTGGCCTAATGGATAAGGCGTCTGACTTCGAATCAGAAGATTGAGGGTTCGAGTCCCTTCGTGGTCGTTTAATTCATTAGCTCAGCTAATTTGAACATGTTTGCAAATTCCCGAAATAAGGCATTGGTCTCATTGCTTTGAAAAGCTTGGACACTGTTGTTCAACTTTTATAATCTAAGACTGAAAGGCCTGAGAAATATCTGTCTGATTCGGCATCGCAAGATTGAGGAAAAGGTCTCTTCTTACTTGTTAAATATCACTAGCTTTCCTCATTCGGACAGGTTCACAACTTTGATGTCTACTGTTGCATAGCAAGTCTGTATATGTCAAATAGG
>NW_022265155.1:0-17630 GCF_002021735.2 Oncorhynchus kisutch | reverse complement strand
TAATTACATGACACCAGACCATGATCCAGGGGTTAAATAATACATGACACCAGACCATGATCCAGGGGTTAAATACATGACACCAGACCATGATCCAGGGGTTAAATACATGACACCAGACCATGATCCAGGGGTTAAATACATGACACCAGACCATGATCCAGGGGTAAATACATGACACCAGACCATGATCCAGGGGTTAAATACAATACATGACACCAGACCATGATCCAGGGGTTAAATACATGACACCAGACCATGATCCAGGGGTTAAATACATGACACCAGACCATGAACCAGGGGTCCAGGGGTTAAATACATGACACCAGACCATGATCCAGGGGTTAAATACAATACATGACACCAGACCATGATCCAGGGGTTAAATACATGACACCAGACCATGATCCAGGGTTAAATACATGACACCAGACCATGATCCAGGGGTTAAATACATGACGCACAGACCATGATCCAGGGGTTAAATACATGACACCAGACCATGATCCAGGGGTTAATACATGACACCAGACCATGATCCAGGGGTTAAATACAATACATGACACAGCATGATCCAGGGTTAAATACATGACACCAGACCATGATCCAGGGGTTAAATACATGACACAGACCATGATCCAGGGGTTAAATACATGACACCAGACCATGATCCAGGGGTTAATAAATACATGACACCAGACCATGATCCAGGGGTTAAATACATGACACCAGACCATGATCCAGGGGTTAAATACATGACACCAGACCATGATCCAGGGTTAAATACAATACATGACACCAGACCATGATCCAGGGGTTAAAACAATACATGACACCAGACCATGATCCAGGGGTTAAAAATACATGACACCAGACCATGATCCAGGGGTTAAATACATGACACCAGACCATGATCCAGGGGTTAAATACATGACACCAGACCATGATCCAGGGGTTAAATACATGACACCAGACCATGATCCAGGGGTTAAATACAATACATGACACCAGACATGATGATCCAGGGGTTAAATACATGACACCAGACCATGATCCAGGGGTTAAATACATGACACCAGACCATGATCCAGGGGTAAATACATGACACCAGACCATGATCCGGTTAAATAAATACATGACACCAGACCATGATCCAGGGGTAAATACATACATGACACCAGACCATGATCCAGGGGTTAAATACATGACACCAGACCATGATCCAGGGGTTAAATACATGACACCAGACCATGATCCAGGGGTTTAATACATGACACCAGACCATGATCCAGGGGTTAAATACATGACACCAGACCATGATCCAGGGTTAATACATGACACCAGACCATGATCCAGGGGTTAAATACATGACACCAGACCATGATCCAGGGGTTAAATACATGACACCAGACCATGATCCAGGGGTTAAATACATGACACCAGACCATGATCCAGGGGTTAAATACATGACGCCAGACACAGACCATGATCCAGGGGTTAAATACATGAACCAGACCATGATCCAGGGGTTAAATACATGACACCAGACCATGATCCAGGGGTTAAATACATGACACCAGACCATGATCCCAGGGTTAAATACAGTACATGACACCAGACCATGATCCGGGGTTAAATACATGACACCAGACCATGATCCAGGGGTTAAATACATGACACCAGACCATGATCCAGGGGTAAATACATGACACCAGACCATGATCCAGGGTTAAATACATGACACCAGACCATGATCCAGGGGTAAACTACATGACACCAGACCATGATCCGGGTTAAATACATGACACCAGACCATGATCCAGGGGTTAAATACAGTACATGACACCAGACCATGATCCGGGTTATAATACATACATGACACCAGACCATGATCCAGGGGTTAAATACATGACACCAGACCATGATCCAGGGGTTAAATACATGACGCAGACCATGATCCAGGGGTTAAATACATGACGCCAGACCATGATCCAGGGGTTAAATACATGACACCAGACCATGATCCAGGGGTTAAATACAGACATGACACCAGACCATGATCCAGGGGTAATTACAATACATGACGACCAGACCATGATCCAGAGGTTAAGTACATGACACCAGACCATGATCCAGGGGTTAAATACAGTACATGACACCAGACCATGATCCAGGGGTTAAATACATGACACCAGACCATGATCCAGGGGTTAAATACATGACACCAGACCATGATCCAGGGTTAAATACATGACACCAGACCATGATCCAGGGGTTAAATACATGACACCAGACCATGATCCAGGGGTTAAATACATGAACCAGACCATGATCCAGGGGTTAAATACATGACACCAGACCATGATCCAGGGGTTAAATACATGACACCAGACCATGATCCAGGGGTTAAATACATGACACCAGACCATGATCCAGGGGTTAAATACAATACATGACACAGACCATGATCCAGGGGTTAACAGTACATGACACCAGACCATGATCCAGGGGTTAATAAGTACATGACACCAGACCATGATCCAGGGGTTAAATACATGACACCAGACCATGATCCAGGGGTTAAATACATGACGCCAGACCATGATCCAGGGGTTAAATACATGACACCAGACCATGATCCAGGGGGTTAAATACATGACACCAGACCATGATCCAGGGGTTAACTACATGACACCAGACCATGATCCAGGGGTTAAATACATGACACCAGACCATGAACCAGGGGTTAAATACAGTACATGACACCAGACCATGATCCAGGGGTTAAATACATACATGACACCAGACCATGATCCAGGGGTTAAATACATGACACCAGACCATGATCCAGGGGTTAAATACATGACACCAGACCATGATCCAGGGGTTAAATACATGACACCAGACCATGATCCAGGGTTAAATACATGACACCAGACCATGATCCAGGGGTTAAATACAGTACATGACACCAGACCATGATCCAGGGGTTAAATACGATACATGACACCAGACCATGATCCAGGGGTTAAATACATGACACCAGACCATGATCCAGGGGTTAAATACATACATGACACCAGACCATGATCCAGGGGTTAAATACATGACACCAGACCATGATCCAGGGGTTAAATACATGACACCAGACCATGATCCAGGGGTTAAATACATGACACCAGACCATGATCCAGGGGTTAAATACATGACAGACCAGACCATGATCCAGGGGTTAAATACATGACACCAGACCATGATCCAGGGTTAAATACATGACACCAGACCATGATCCAGGGGTTTTAAATACATGACACCAGACCATGATCCAGGGGTTAAATACATGACACCAGACCATGATCCAGGGGTTAAATACATACATGACACCAGACCATGATCCAGGGGTTAAATACATACATGACACCAGACCATGATCCAGGGGTAAATACAGTACATGACACCAGACCATGATCCAGGGGTTAAATACATGACACCAGACCATGATCCAGGGGTTAAATACATGACACCAGACCATGATCCAGGGGTTAAATACATGACACCAGACCATGATCCAGGGGTTAAATACATGACACCAGACCATGATCAGGGGTTAAATACATGACGCACCAGACCATGATCCAGGGGTTAAATACATGACACCAGACCATGATCCAGGGGTTAAATACATGACACCAGACCATGATCCAGGGGTTAAATACAATACATGACACCAGACCATGATCCAGGGGTTAAATACATGACACCAGACCATGATCCAGGGGTTAAATACATGACACCAGACCATGATCCAGGGGTTAAAACAATACATGACACCAGACCATGATCCAGGGGTTAAATACTACATGACACCAGACCATGATCCAGGGTTAAATACATGATGCCAGACCATGATCCAGGGGTTAAATACATGACACCAGACCATGATCCAGGGGTTAAATACAGGACATGATCCAGGGGTTAAATACATGACACCAGACCATGATCCAGGGGTTAAATACAATACATGACACCAGACCATGATCCAGGGTTAAATACAATACATGACGCCAGACCATGATCCAGGGGTTAAATACATGATGCCAGACCATGATCCAGGGGTAAATACATGACACCAGACCATGATCCAGGGGTTAAATACATGACACCAGACCATGATCCAGGGGGGTTAATACATGACACCAGACCATGATCCAGGGGTTAAATACAGTACATGACACCAGACCATGCCAGGGGTTAAATACATGACACCAGACCATGATCCAGGGGTTAAATACATGACACCAGACCATGATCCAGGGGTTAAATACATGACACCAGACCATGATCCAGGGGTTAAATACAGTACATGACACCAGACCATGATCCAGGGGTTAAATATACATGACACCAGACCATGATCCAGGGGTTAAGGGGTTAAATACATGACACCAGACCATGATCCAGGGGTTAAATACATGACACCAGACCATGATCCAGGGGTTAAATACATGACACCAGACCATGATCCAGGGGTTAACTACATGACACCAGACCATGATCCAGGGGTTAAATACATGACACCAGACCATGATCCAGGGGTTAATACATGACACCAGACCATGATCCAGGGGTTAAATACAATACATGACACCAGACCATGATCCAGGGGTTAAATACATACATGACACCAGACCATGATCCAGGGGTTAAAGTACATGACACCAGACCATGATCCAGGGGTTAAATACATGACACCAGACCATGATCCAGGGGTTAAATACATGACGCCAGACCATGATCCAGGGGTTAATACATGACACCAGACCATGATCCAGGGGTTAAATACATGACACCAGACCATGATCAGGGGTTAAATACAATACATGACCAGACCATGATCCAGGGGTTAACTACATGACACCAGACCATGATCCAGGGGTTAAATACATGACACCAGACCATGATCCAGGGTTAAATACAATACATGACACCAGACCATGATCCAGGGGTTAAATACATGACACCAGACCATGATCCAGGGGTTAATACATGACACCAGACCATGATCCAGGGGTTAAATACATGACACCAGACCATGATCCAGGGTTAAATACAATACATGACACCAGACCATGATCCAGGGGTTAAATACATGACACCAGACCATGATCCAGGGGTTAAATACAATACATGACACCAGACCATGATCCAGGGGTTAAATACAATACATGACACCAGACCATGATCCAGGGGTTAAATACATGACACCAGACCATGATCCAGGGGTTAAATACATGACACCAGACCATGATCCAGGGGTAAATACATGACACCAGACCATGATCCAGGGGTTAAATACATGACACCAGACCATGATCCAGGGGTTAAATACAGTACATGACACCAGACCATGATCCAGGGTTAAATACATACATGACACCAGCCCATGATCCAGGGGTTAAATACATGACACCAGACCATGATCCAGGGGTTAACTACATGACACCAGACCATGATCCAGGGGTTAAATACATGACACCAGACCATGATCCAGGGGTTAAATACATGACACCAGACCATGAACCAGGGATTAAATACATGACACCAGACCATGACCCAGGGGTTAAATACATGACACCAGACCATGATCCAGGGGTTAAATACATGACACCAGACCATGATCCAGGGGTTAAATACATGACACCAGACCATGATCCAGGGGTTAAATACATGACACCAGACCATGATCCAGGGGTTAAATACATGACACCAGACCATGATCCAGGGTTAATACATACATGACACCAGACCATGATCCAGGGGTTAAATACATGACACCAGACCATGATCCAGGGTTAAATACAGTACATGACACCAGACCATGATCCAGGGGTTAAATACATGACACCAGACCATGATCCAGGGTTAAATACAGTACATGACACCAGACCATGATCCAGGGGTTAAATACATGACACCAGACCATGATCCAGGGTTAAATACATACATGACACCAGACCATGATCCAGGGGTTAAATACATGACACCAGACCATGATCCAGGGGTTAAATACATACATGACACCAGACCATGATCCAGGGGTTAAATACATGACACCAGACCATGATCCAGGGGTTAAATACATGACACCAGACCATGATCCAGGGGTTAAATACATGACACCAGACCATGATCCAGGGTTAAATACATGACACCAGACCATGATCCAGGGGTTAAATACATGACACCAGACCATGATCCAGGGGTTAAATACATGACACCAGACCATGATCCAGGGGTTAAATACATACATGACACCAGACCATGATCCAGGGGTTAAATACAATACATGACGCCAGACCATGATCCAGGGGTTAAATACATGACACCAGACCATGATCCAGGGGTTAAATACAGTACATGACACCAGACCATGATCCAGGGGTTAAATACATGACACCAGACCATGATCCAGGGTTAAATACATGACACCAGACCATGATCCAGGGGTTAAATACAGTACATGACACCAGACCATGATCCAGGGGTTAAATACATGACGCCAGACAATGAACCAGGGGTTAAATACATGACACCAGACCATGATCCAGGGGTTAAATACATGACACCAGACCATGATCCAGGGGTTAAATACAATACATGACACCAGACCATGATCCAGGGTTAAATACAGTACATGACACCAGACCATGATCCAGGGTTAAATAATACATGACACCAGACCATGATCCAGGGGTTAAATACATGACGCCAGACCATGATCCAGGGGTTAAATACATGACACCAGACCATGATCCAGGGGTTAAATACATGACACCAGACCATGATCCAGGGGTTAAATACATGACACCAGACCATGATCCAGGGGTTAAATACAATACATGACACCAGACCATGATCCAGGGGTTAACTACATGACACCAGACCATGATCCAGGGGTTAACTACATGACACCAGACCATGATCCAGGGGTTAAATACATGACACCAGACCATGATCCAGGGGTTAAATACATACATGACACCAGACCATGATCCAGGGGTTAACTACATGACACCAGACCATGAACCAGGGATTAAATACATGACACCAGACCATGATCCAGGGGTTAAATACATGACACCAGACCATGATCCAGGGGTTAAATACATGACACCAGACCATGATCCAGGGGTTAAATACAATACATGACACCAGACCATGATCCAGGGGTTAAATACATGACACCAGACCATGATCCAGGGGTTAAAAAATACATGACACCAGACCATGATCCAGGGGTTAAATACAATACATGACACCAGACCATGATCCAGGGGTTAAATACATGACGCCAGACCATGATCCAGGGTTAAATACATGACACCAGACCATGATCCAGGGGTTAAATACAGTACATGATCCAGGGGTTAAATACATGACACCAGACCATGATCCAGGGGTTAAATACAATACATGACACCAGACCATGATCCAGGGGTTAAATACAATACATGACGCCAGACCATGATCCAGGGGTTAAATACATGATGCCAGACCATGATCCAGGGGTTAACTACATGACACCAGACCATGATCCAGGGGTTAAATACATGACACCAGACCATGATCCAGGGGTTAAATACATGACACCAGACCATGAACCAGGGATTAAATACAGTACATGACACCAGACCATGATCCAGGGGTTAAATACATGACGCCAGACCATGAACCAGGGATTAAATACATGACACCAGACCATGATCCAGGGGTTAAATACATGACACCAGACCATGATCCAGGGGTTAAATACAGTACATGACACCAGACCATGATCCAGGGGTTAAATATAGTACATGACACCAGACCATGATCCAGGGGTTAAATACATGACGCCAGACCATGAACCAGGGGTTAAATACATGACGCCAGACCATGATCCAGGGGTTAAATACATGACACCAGACCATGATCCAGGGGTTAAATACATGACACCAGACCATGATCCAGGGGTTAAATACATGACACCAGACCATGATCCAGGGGTTAAATACAGTACATGACACCAGACCATGATCCAGGGGTAAATACATACATGACACCAGACCATGATCCAGGGGTTAACTACATGACACCAGACCATGATCCAGGGTTAAATACATGACGCCAGACCATGATCCAGGGTTAAATACATGACGCCAGACCATGATCCAGGGGTTAAATACGTGACACCAGACCATGATCCAGGGGTTAAATACAGTACATGACACCAGACCATGATCCAGGGGTTAAATACAATACATGACACCAGACCATGATCCAGGGGTTAAATACATGACACCAGACCATGATCCAGGGGTTAAATACAGTACATGACACCAGACCATGATCCAGGGGTTAAATACATGACACCAGACCATGATCCAGAGGTTAAATACAATACATGACACCAGACCATGATCCAGGGGTTAAATACATGCCAGACCATGATCCAGGGGTTAAATACATGACACCAGACCATGATCCAGGGGTTAAATACAGTACATGATCCAGGGGTTAAATACATGACACCAGACCATGATCCAGGGGTTAAATACAATACATGACACCAGACCATGATCCAGGGGTTAAATACAATACATGACGCCAGACCATGATCCAGGGGTTAAATACATGACACCAGACCATGATCCAGGGGTTAAATACATGACACCAGACCATGATCCAGGGGTTAAATACATGACACCAGACCATGATCCAGGGGTTAAATACATGACACCAGACCATGATCCAGGGGTTAAATACAGTACATGACACCAGACCATGATCCAGGGGTTAAATACATGACGCCAGACCATGATCCAGGGTTAAATACATGACACCAGACCATGATCCAGGGGTTAAATACATGACACCAGACCATGATCCAGGGGTTAAATACAGTACATGACACCAGACCATGATCCAGGGGTTAAATACAGTACATGACACCAGACCATGATCCAGGGGTTAAATACATGACACCAGACCATGATCCAGGGTTAAATACATGACACCAGACCATGATCCAGGGGTTAAATACATGACACCAGACCATGATCCAGGGGTTAAATACATACATGACACCAGACCATGATCCAGGGGTTAAATAGTACATGACACCAGACCATGATCCAGGGGTTAAATACATGACACCAGACCATGATCCAGGGGTTAAATACATGACACCAGACCATGATCCAGGGGTTAAATACATGACACCAGACCATGATCCAGGGGTTAACTACATGACACCAGACCATGATCCAGGGGTTAAATACATGACACCAGACCATGATCCAGGGGTTAAATACAATACATGACACCAGACCATGATCCAGGGGTTAAATACATACATGACACCAGACCATGATCCAGGGGTTAAATACATGACACCAGACCATGATCCAGGGTTAAATACATGACACCAGACCATGATCCAGGGGTTAAATACATGACGCCAGACCATGATCCAGGGGTTAAATACATGACACCAGACCATGATCCAGGGGTTAAATACATACATGACACCAGACCATGATCCAGGGTTAAATACAATACATGACACCAGACCATGATCCAGGGGTTAAATACATGACACCAGACCATGATCCAGGGGTTAAATACATACATGACACCAGACCATGATCCAGGGGTTAAATACATGACACCAGACCATGATCCAGGGGTTAAATACAATACATGACACCAGACCATGATCCAGGGGTTAAATACATGACACCAGACCATGATCCAGGGGTTAAATACATGACACCAGACCATGATCCAGGGGTTAAATACAGTACATGATCCAGGGGTTAAATACATGACACCAGACCATGATCCAGGGGTTAAATACAATACATGACACCAGACCATGATCCAGGGGTTAAATACAATACATGACGCCAGACCATGATCCAGGGGTTAAATACATGATGCCAGACCATGATCCAGGGGTTAACTACATGACACCAGACCATGATCCAGGGGTTAAATACATGACACCAGACCATGAACCAGGGGTTAAATACATGACACCAGACCATGAACCAGGGATTAAATACAGTACATGACACCAGACCATGGTCCAGGGGTTAAATACATGACGCCAGACCATGATCCAGGGGTTAAATACATGACACCAGACCATGATCCAGGGGTTAAATACATGACACCAGACCATGATCCAGGGGTTAAATACAGTACATGACACCAGACCATGATCCAGGGTAAATATAGTACATGACACCAGACCATGATCCAGGGGTTAAATACATGACACCAGACCATGATCCAGGGGTTAAATACATGACGCCAGACCATGATCCAGGGTTAAATACATGACACCAGACCATGATCCAGGGGTTAACTACATGACACCAGACCATGATCCAGGGGTTAAATACATGACACCAGACCATGATCCAGGGGTTAAATACAGTACATGACACCAGACCATGATCCAGGGGTTAAATACGATACATGACACCAGACCATGATCCAGGGGTTAAACTACATGACACCAGACCATGATCCAGGGGTTAAATACATGACGCCAGACCATGATCCAGGGGTTAAATACATGACGCCAGACCATGATCCAGGGGTTAAATACATGACACCAGACCATGATCCAGGGGTTAAATACAGTACATGACACCAGACCATGATCCAGGGGTTAAATACAATACATGACACCAGACCATGATCCAGGGGTTAAATACATGACACCAGACCTTGTTCCAGGGGTTAAATACAGTACATGACACCAGACCATGATCCAGGGGTTAAATACATGACACCAGACCATGATCCAGAGGTTAAATACATGACACCAGACCATGATCCAGGGGTTAAATACATGACACCAGACCATGATCCAGGGGTTAAATACATGACACCAGACCATGATCCAGGGGTTAAATACAGTACATGACACCAGACCATGATCCAGGGGTTAAATACATGACACCAGACCATGATCCATGGGTTAAATACATGACACCAGACCATGATCCAGGGGTTAAATACAGTACATGACACCAGACCATGATCCAGGGGTTAAATACATGACACCAGACCATGATCCAGGGGTTAAATACATGACACCAGACCATGATCCAGGGGTTAAATACATGACACCAGACCATGATCCAGGGGTTAAATACAATACATGACACCAGACCATGATCCAGGGGTTAAATACAGTACATGACACCAGACCATGATCCAGGGGTTAAATAATACATGACACCAGACCATGATCCAGGGTTAAATACATGACACCAGACCATGATCCAGGGGTTAAATACATGACACCAGACCATGATCCAGGGTTAAATACATGACACCAGACCATGATCCAGGGGTTAAATACATGACACCAGACCATGATCCAGGGGTTAAATACAATACATGACACCAGACCATGATCCAGGGTTAAATACATGACACCAGACCATGATCCAGGGGTTAAATACATGACACCAGACCATGATCCAGGGGTTAAATACATGACACCAGACCATGATCCAGGGGTTAAATACAATACATGACACCAGACCATGATCCAGGGGTTAAATACAATACATGACACCAGACCATGATCCAGGGGTTAAATACATGACACCAGACCATGATCCAGGGGTTAAATACATGACACCAGACCATGATCCAGGGGTTAAATACATGACACCAGACCATGATCCAGGGGTTAAATACATGACACCAGACCATGATCCAGGGGTTAAATACAGTACATGACACCAGACCATGATCCAGGGGTTAAATACATGACACCAGACCATGATCCAGGGGTTAAATACATGACACCAGACCATGATCCAGGGGTTAAATACATGACACCAGACCATGATCCAGGGGTTAATACATACATGACACCAGACCATGATCCAGGGGTTAAATATAGTACATGACACCAGACCATGATCCAGGGGTTAAATACATGACGCCAGACCATGAACCAGGGGTTAAATACATGACGCCAGACCATGATCCAGGGGTTAAATACATGACACCAGACCATGATCCAGGGGTTAACTACATGACACCAGACCATGATCCAGGGGTTAAATACATGACACCAGACCATGATCCAGGGGTTAAATACAATACATGACACCAGACCATGATCCAGGGGTTAAATACAATACATGACACCAGACCATGATCCAGGGGTTAAATACATGATGCCAGACCATGATCCAGGGGTTAACTACATGACACCAGACCATGATCCAGGGGTTAAATACATGACACCAGACCATGATCCAGGGGTTAAATACATGACACCAGACCATGATCCAGGGTTAAATACAGTACATGACACCAGACCATGGTCCAGGGGTTAAATACATGACGCCAGACCATGATCCAGGGTTAAATACATGACACCAGACCATGATCCAGGGGTTAAATACATGACACCAGACCATGATCCAGGGGTTAAATACAGTACATGACACCAGACCATGATCCAGGGGTTAAATATAGTACATGACACCAGACCATGATCCAGGGGTTAAATACATGACGCCAGACCATGAACCAGGGGTTAAATACATGACGCCAGACCATGATCCAGGGGTTAAATACATGACACCAGACCATGATCCAGGGGTTAACTACATGACACCAGACCATGATCCAGGGGTTAAATACATGACACCAGACCATGATCCAGGGGTTAAATACATACATGACACCAGACCATGATCCAGGGGTTAAATACGATACATGACACCAGACCATGATCCAGGGGTTAAATACATGACACCAGACCATGATCCAGGGGTTAAATACATGACGCCAGACCATGATCCAGGGGTTAAATACATGACGCCAGACCATGATCCAGGGGTTAAATACATGACGCCAGACCATGATCCAGGGGTTAAATACATGACACCAGACCATGATCCAGGGGTTAAATACATACATGACACCAGACCATGATCCAGGGGTTAAATACAATACATGACGCCAGACCATGATCCAGGGGTTAAATACATGACACCAGACCATGATCCAGGGTTAAATACAGTACATGACACCAGACCATGATCCAGGGGTTAAATACATGACACCAGACCATGATCCAGGGGTTAAATACATGACACCAGACCATGATCCAGGGGTTAAATACATGACACCAGACCATGATCCAGGGGTTAAATACAATACATGACACCAGACCATGATCCAGGGGTTAAATACATGACACCAGACCATGATCCAGGGGTTAAATACATGACACCAGACCATGATCCAGGGGTTAAATACAATACATGACACCAGACCATGATCCAGGGGTTAAATACATGACACCAGACCATGATCCAGGGGTTACTACATGACACCAGACCATGATCCAGGGGTTAAATACATGACACCAGACCATGATCCAGGGGTTAAATACAATACATGACACCAGACCATGATCCAGGGGTTAACTACATGACACCAGACCATGATCCAGGGGTTAAATACATGACACCAGACCATGATCCAGGGGTTAAATACATGACACCAGACCATGATCCAGGGGTTAAATACATGACACCAGACCATGATCCAGGGGTTAAATACAATACATGACACCAGACCATGATCCAGGGGTTAAATACATGACACCAGACCATGATCCAGGGGTTAAATACATGACACCAGACCATGATCCAGGGGTTAAAAACAATACATGACACCAGACCATGATCCAGGGGTTAAATACAATACATGACACCAGACCATGATCCAGGGGTTAAATACATGACACCAGACCATGATCCAGGGGTTAAATACATGACACCAGACCATGATCCAGGGGTTAAATAAATACATGACACCAGACCATGATCCAGGGGTTAAATACATGACCAGACCATGATCCAGGGGTTAACTACATGACACCAGACCATGATCCAGGGGTTAAATACATGACACCAGACCATGATCCAGGGGTTAAATACAATACATGACACCAGACCATGATCCAGGGGTTAACTACATGACACCAGACCATGATCCAGGGGTTAAATACATGACACCAGACCATGATCCAGGGGTTAAATACATGACGCCAGACCATGATCCAGGGGTTAAATACATGACACCAGACCATGATCCAGGGGTTAAATACAGTACATGACACCAGACCATGATCCAGGGGTTAAATACAATACATGACGCCAGACCATGATCCAGGGGTTAAATACATGACACCAGACCTTGATCCAGGGGTAAATACAGTACATGACACCAGACCATGATCCAGGGGTTAAATACATGACACCAGACCATGATCCAGGGTTAAATACATGACACCAGACCATGATCCAGGGGTTAAATACATGACACCAGACCATGATCCAGGGGTTAAATACATGACACCAGACCATGATCCAGGGGTAAATACATACATGACACCAGACCATGATCCAGGGGTTAAATACATGACACCAGACCATGATCCAGGGTTAAATACATGACACCAGACCATGATCCAGGGGTTAAATACATACATGACACCAGACCATGATCCAGGGTTAAATACATGACGCCAGACCATGAACCAGGATTAAATACATGACACCAGACCATGATCCCGGGGTTAAATACATGACACCAGACCATGATCCAGGGGTTAAATACAATACATGACACCAGACCATGATCCAGGGGTAAATACAATACATGACACCAGACCATGATCCAGGGGTTAAATATAGTACATGACACCAGACCATGATCCAGGGGTTAAATACATGACGCCAGACCATGAACCAGGGTTAAATACATGACACCAGACCATGATCCAGGGGTTAAATACATGACACCAGACCATGATCCAGGGGTTAAATACATGACACCAGACCATGATCCAGGGGTTAAATACAATACATGACACCAGACCATGATCCAGGGGTTAAATACATGACACCAGACCATGATCCAGGGGTTAAATACATGACACCAGACCATGATCCAGGGGTTAAATACATGACACCAGACCATGATCCAGGGTTAAATACAATACATGACACCAGACCATGATCCAGGGTTAAATACAATACATGACGCCAGACCATGATCCAGGGGTTAAATACATGACGCCAGACCATGATCCAGGGATTAACTACATGACACCAGACCATGATCCAGGGGTTAAATACATGACACCAGACCATGAACCAGGGGTTAAATACATGACACCAGACCATGAACCAGGGTTAAATACAGTACATGACACCAGACCATGATCCAGGGTTAAATACATGACACCAGACCATGATCCAGGGTTAAATACATGACACCAGACCATGATCCAGGGGTTAAATACATGACACCAGACCATGATCCAGGGGTTAAATACAGTACATGACACCAGACCATGATCCAGGGGTTAATACAGTACATGACACCAGACCATGATCCAGGGGTTAAATACATGACGCCAGACCATGATCCAGGGGTTAAATACATGACACCAGACCATGATCCAGGGGTTAAATACATGACACCAGACCATGATCCAGGGGTTAAACTACATGACACCAGACCATGATCCAGGGGTTAAATACATGACACCAGACCATGATCCAGGGGTTAAATACAATACATGACACCAGACCATGATCCAGGGGTTAAATACAATACATGACACCAGACCATGATCCAGGGGTTAAATACATGACATGCCAGACCATGATCCAGGGGTTAAATACATGACACCAGACCATGATCCAGGGGTTAAATACATGACACCAGACCATGATCCAGGGGTTAAATACATGACACCAGACCATGATCCAGGGGTTAAATACAGTACATGACACCAGACCATGATCCAGGGGTTAAATACATGACGCCAGACCATGATCCAGGATAAATACATGACACCAGACCATGATCCAGGGGTTAAATACATGACACCAGACCATGATCCAGGGGTTAATACAGTACATGACACCAGACCATGATCCAGGGGTTAAATACAGTACATGACACCAGACCATGATCCAGGGGTTAAATACATGACGCCAGACCATGAACCAGGGGTTAAATACATGACCCAGACCATGATCCAGGGTTAAATACATGACACCAGACCATGATCCAGGGTTAACTACATGACACCAGACCATGATCCAGGGTTAAATACATGACACCAGACCATGATCCAGGGGTTAAATACAGTACATGACACCAGACCATGATCCAGGGGTTAAATACATACATGACACCAGACCATGATCCAGGGGTTAACTACATGACACCAGACCATGATCCAGGGTTAAATACATGACACCAGACCATGATCCAGGGGTTAAATACATGACACCAGACCATGATCCAGGGGTTAAATACATGACACCAGACCATGATCCAGGGGTTAAATACATGACACCAGACCATGATCCAGGGTTAAATACAGTACATGACACCAGACCATGATCCAGGGGTTAAATACAATACATGACACCAGACCATGATCCAGGGGTTAAATACATGACACCAGACCATGATCCAGGGGTTAAATACAGTACATGACACCAGACCATGATCCAGGGTTAAATACATGACACCAGACCATGATCCAGGGGTTAAATACATGACACCAGACCATGATCCAGGGTTAAATACATGACACCAGACCATGATCCAGGGGTTAAATACAATACATGACACCAGACCATGATCCAGGGTTAAATACATGACACCAGACCATGATCCAGGGTTAAATACATGACACCAGACCATGATCCAGGGTTAAATACAATACATGACACCAGACCATGATCCAGGGTTAAATACATGATGCCAGACCATGATCCAGGGTGTAAATACATGACACCAGACCATGATCCAGGGGTTAAAACATGACACCAGACCATGATCCAGGGGTTAAATACAATACAGACACCAGACCATGATCCAGGTTAAATACATGACACCAGACCATGATCCAGGGGTTAAATACATGACACCAGACCATGATCCAGGGGTAAATACATGACACCAGACCATGATCCAGGGTTAAATACATGACACCAGACCATGATCCAGGGTTAAATACAATACATGACACCAGACCATGATCCAGGGTTAAATACATGACACCAGACCATGATCCAGGGTTAAAATACATGACACCAGACCATGATCCAGGGGTTAAATACAATACATGACACCAGACCATGATCCAGGGGTTAAATACTACATGACACCAGACCATGATCCAGGGGTTAACTACATGACACCAGACAGATCCAGGGTTAAATACATGACACCAGACCATGATCCAGGGTTAAATTACATACATGACACCAGACCATGTCCAGGGGTTAACACATGACACCAGACCATGATCCAGGGTGTAACTACATGACACCAGACCATGATCCAGGTTAAATACATGACACCAGACCATGATCAGGGTTAAAATACAATACATGACACCACCATGATCCAGGGTTAACTACATGACACCAGACCATGAACCAGGGATTAAATACATGACGCCAGACCATGATCCAGGGTTAAATACATGACACCAACCATGATCCAGG
>NW_022265154.1:0-17625 GCF_002021735.2 Oncorhynchus kisutch | reverse complement strand
GACCCAGGACCCAGGACCCAGACCCAGACCAGGACCCAGGACCCAAGACCCAAGACCCAGGACCCAGGACCAGGACCCAGACCAAGACCCAAGACCCAGGACCCAGACAAGACCCAAGACCCAAGACCCAGGACCAGGACCCAAGACCCAGGACCCAGGACCCAGGACCCAGGACCAGACCCAGGACCCAGGACCCAGGACCCAGGACCAAGACCCAGGACCCAAGACCCAAGACCCAGGACCCAGGACCCAGGACCCAGGACCCAGACCCAGGACCCAAGACCCAGGACCCAAGACCCAGGACCCAGGACCCAGACAAGACCCAAGACCCAGGACCAGACAAGACCCAAGACCCAAGACCCAGACCCAGGACCCAGGACCCAGACCCAGGACCCAGGACCCAGGACCCAGACCCAGGACCCAGGACCCAGGACCCAGGACCCAAGACCCAAGACCCAGGACCCAGGACCCAGGACCCAGACAAGACCCAAGACCCAGGACCCAAGACCCAGACCCAGGACCCAGGACCCAAGACCCAGGACCCAAGACCCAAGACCCAAGACCCAGGACCCAAGACCAAGGACCCAGACCCAGACCCAGGACCCAAGACCCAGACCCAAGACCCAAGGACCCAGGACCCAGGACCCAGGACCCAGACCCAGACCCAGGACCCAGGACCCAGGACCCAGGACCCAGGACCCAGACCCAAGACCCAAGACCCAAGACCCAGGACCCAGGACCCAGGACCCAGACAAGACCCAGACCCAGGACCCAAGACCCAGGACCCAGACCCAGACCCAGACCAAGACCCAAGACCCAGGACCCAGGACCCAAGACCCAGGACCCAGGACCCAGGACCCAGGACCCAGACCCAGGACCCAGGACCCAGGACCCAGGACCCAGGACCCAAGACCCAGGACCCAAGACCAAGACCCAGGACCCAGGACCCAGGACCCAGACCCAGACCCAGGACCCAGACCCAGGACCCAGACCCAGGACCCAGACCCAAGACCCAGGACCCAGGACCCAGGACCCAGGACCCAGGACCCAGACCCAAGACCCAGGACCCAAGACCCAGGACCCAAGACCCAGACCCAGGACCCAGGACCCAGGACCCAGACCCAGACCCAGGACCCAGGACCCAGGACCCAGGACCCAGACCCAGGACCCAGACCCAAGACCCAAGACCCAGGACCCAAGACCCAGACCCAGACCCAGGACCAAGGACCCAGGACCCAGACCCAGACCCAGGACCCAAGACCCAGGACCAAGACCCAGGACCCAGGACCCAGGACCCAGGACCCAGACCCAGGACCCAAGACCCAAGACCCAGGACCCAGGACCCAGGACCCAGGACCCAGACCCAGACCCAGGACCCAGGACCCAGGACCCAGACCCAGGACCCAGGACCCAGGACCCAAGACCCAGGACCCAGGACCCAGGACCCAGACAAGACCCAAGACCCAGGACCCAGGACCCAAGACCCAGGACCCAGGACCCAGGACCCAGGACCCAGACCCAGGACCCAGGACCCAGGACCCAGGACCCAAGACCCAGGACCCAAGACCCAAGACCCAGGACCCAGGACCCAGGACCCAGGACCCAGACCCAGACCCAGGACCCAGGACCCAGGACCCAGACCCAGGACCCAGACCCAAGACCCAGGACCCAGGACCCAGGACCCAGGACCCAGGACCCAAGACCCAGGACCCAAGACCCAGGACCCAAGACCCAGGACCCAGGACCCAGGACCCAGACCCAGACCCAGGACCCAGGACCCAGGACCCAGACCCAGGACCCAGACCCAAGACCCAGGACCCAGGACCCAGGACCCAGGACCCAGGACCCAAGACCCAGGACCCAAGACCCAGGACCCAAGACCCAGGACCCAGGACCCAGACCCAGACCCAGGACCCAGGACCCAGGACCCAGGACCCAGGACCCAAGACCCAGGACCCAGGACCCAGACAAGACCCAAGACCCAAGACCCAAGACCCAGGACCCAGGACCCAGGACCCAGGACCCAGACAAGACCCAAGACCCAGGACCCAGATAAGACCCAGGACCCAGGACCCAAGACCCAGGATCCAGGACCCAAGACCCAAGACCAAGGACCCAGGACCCAGGACCCAGACCCAGGACCCAGGACCCAGACAAGACCCAAGACCAGGACCAGGACCCAGGACCAGACCCAGGACCAGGACCCAGGACCCAGGACCAGGACCCAAGAACCCAGACCAGACCAAGACCAAGACCCAAGACCCAGGACCCAGACCAGGAACCAAGAACCAGGACCCAGACCCAGGACCCAAGACCCAGGACCCCAAGACCCAGGACCCAGGACCCAGACCCAGGACCAGGACCCAGGACCCAAGACCCAGGACCCAGGACCCAAGACCCAAGACCCATGACCCAGGACCCAGGACCCAGGACCCAGACAAGACCCAGGACCCAGACCCAGGACCCAGACCCAAGACCAGGACCCAAGACCCAAGACCCAAGACCCAGGACCCAGGACCCAGGACCCAAGACCCAAGACCCAAGACCCAAGACCCAAGACCAAAGACCCAAGACCCAGGCACCAAGACCCAGGCCCAAGGACCAGGACCAGGACCCAGCCCCAGGACCCAGACCCAAGACCCAGGACCCAGGACCCAAGACCAAGACCCAGGACCCAGGACCCAGGACCCAGACAAGACCCAGGACCCAGACCCAGGACCCAGACCCAGGACCAGGACCCAAGACCCAGGACCCAAGACCCAAGACCCAAGACCCAGGACCAGGACCCAGGACCCAAGACCCAAGACCAAGACCCAAGACCCAGGACCAAGACCCAGGACCCAGACCCAGGACCCAGGACCCAGACAAGACCCAAGATCGATGCCCGCATTCCCCAAAAACACATTTTTTTTGTGGATCCAAGAAAACTGTAGTTCACACTTCATGCAGCTTTGTCTTACGACAACCTACTGTCATGTAACAATGACAAGCAACTTTCCTGTCACACTGATGTCAAAATGTCTTGGTGTGGTCTGGGTCTTTTGTTTGGCGGGCTTTTGTTTGGTGGGCTTTTGTTTGGTGGTCTTTTGTTTGGTGGTTCTTTTGTTTGGTGGGTCTTTGTTTGGTGGGTCTTTTGTTTGGGTCTTTTGTTTGGTTTGGTGGGTCTTTTGTTTTGTTTGGTGGGTCTTTTGTTTGACCCAGACAAGAACCAGACACCAAGACTTTGTCAGCTTGGGGGTTTGAATTTGCAACCTTTCAATTACTAGTCCAGCGCTCTAACCACTAGGCTACCCTTCCGCCTGGTTTTGGTCTTGGTCTTGTCTTGTCTTGGTCTTGTTCTTGGTCTGGTCTTGTTCTTGGTCTTAGTCTGGGTCTTGGTCTTGGTCTTGGTCTGGGTCATGGGTTCGATCCCCGTACTGGCTAATATGTACATTTTGAGTGTCAAAATTGTGAGTCACATGCATGTAAATTGTCAATGGTGCCACATAATTAAGTTTAGTGAATTGCAGAAATATCTCAGTTGGGAGAGTGTTAGACTGAAGATCTAATGGTCTCTGGTTCAATCCCGGTTTTTGGCATTTGTATTTGTTCTTTCTATATGCTCTGGCTTCAAGGAAACTATCCCCAGCTTTGTTGTGGTCCTCAATGGTGTGTGTCACGCTGCTCCTCGGAAAGTAAGTAATGTCTTGCTTTTTCATCTGACATTTTGACATCAGTGTGACAGGAAAGTTGCTAGTCATTGTTACATGACAGTAGGTTGTCGTAAGACAAGGCTGCATGAAGTGTGAACTGGAGCTTTCTTGGATCCACAAAAAAATGTGTTTTTGGGGAATGCGGGCATCGATCCCAATACCTATAACATGCTACCAATTGATCAAATTCCCCAGCTGTTTGGAATTTCTGCAAGAAGCAACCAAGAGTGTCCAGTCTTGTCAGGCTATGCTCTTGGTTGACTTGTTAGTTTACGTGCCAGCACTTGCAGAGGCTCAGTGCATCTCAACAATTGCACCCAATAGCTAGTGGCCGGTTAGCTCAGTTGGTTAGACTCTGATGCTAGTAATGCAAAGTTCATGGGTTCGATCCCCGTACTGGCTAATATGTACATTTTGAGTGTCAAAATTGTGAGTCACATGCATGTAAATTGTCAATGGTGCCACATAATTAAGTTAAGTGCATTACTGAAATTGCTCAGTTGGAAGAGCGTTAGACTGAAGATCTGAAAGTCCCTGGTTCGATCCCGGTTTTCGGGATTTGTATTTGTTCTTTCTTTATGCTCTGGCTTCAAGGAAACTATCCACAGCTTTGTTTGTGGATCTCAATGGTGTGTGTCACGCTGCTCCTCTGAAAGTAAGTAATGCTTTGCTTTTTCATCTGACATTTTGACATCAGTGTGACAGGAAAGTTGCTTGTCATTGTGACATGACAGTAGGTTGTCGTAAGACAAGGCTGCATGAAGTGTGAACTGAAGCTTTCTTGGATCCACAAAAAAAATGTGTTTTTGGGGAATGCGGGCATCGACCCCAATACCTATAGCATGCTACCAATTGATCAAATTCCCCAGCTGTTTGGAATTTCCGCAAGAAGCAACCAAGAGTGTCCAGTCTTGTCAGGCAATGCTCTTGGTTGACTTGTTAGTTTACGCGCCAGCACTTGCAGAGGCTTGGTGCATCTCAACAATTGCGTGCAATAGCTAGTGAGCGGTTAGCTCAGTAGGTTAGAGTGTGGTGCTAATAATGCCAAGGTCATGGATTCGATCCCTGTACTGGCTAATATGTAGATTTTGAGTGTCAAAATTCTGAGTCACATGCATGTAAATTGTCAATGGTGCCTGGCGCGTAAACTAACAAGTCAACCAAGAGCATTGCCTGACAAGACTGGACACTCTTGGTTGCTTCTTGCGGAAATTCCAAACTGCTGGGGAATTAGGTCAAATGCTTTGCATGCGTGAGGTAGTGGGATCGATGCCCGCATTCTCCAAAAGCACAATGTTTTATGGATCCAAGAAAACTGTAGTTCACACTTCATGCAGCTTTGTCTTACGACAACCTACTGTCATGTAACAATGACAAGCAACTTTCCTGTCACACTGATGTCAAAATGTCTTGGTGTGGTCTGGGTCTTTTGTTTGGTGGGCTTTTGTTTGGTGGTTCTTTTGTTTGGTGGGTCTTTTGTTTTGTTTGGTGGGTCTTTTGTTTGACCCAGACAAGAACCAGACACCAAGACTTTGTCAGCTTGGGGGTTTGAACTTGCAACCTTTCAATTACTAGTCCAGCGCTCTAACCACTAGGCTACCCTTCCGCCTGGTTTTGGTCTTGGTCTTGTCTTGTCTTGGTCTTGTTCTTGGTCTGGTCTTGTTCTTGGTCTTAGTCTGGGTCTTGGTCTTGGTCTTGGTCTGGGTCATGGGTTCGATCCCCGTACTGGCTAATATGTACATTTTGAGTGTCAAAATTGTGAGTCACATGCATGTAAATTATCAATGGTGCCACATAATTAAGTTTAGTGAATTGCAGAAATATCTCAGTTGGGAGAGTGTTAGACTGAAGATCTAATGGTCTCTGGTTCAATCCCGGTTTTTGGCATTTGTATTTGTTCTTTCTATATGCTCTGGCTTCAAGGAAACTATCCCCAGCTTTGTTGTGGTCCTCAATGGTGTGTGTCACGCTGCTCCTCGGAAAGTAAGTAATGTCTTGCTTTTTCATCTGACATTTTGACATCAGTGTGACAGGAAAGTTGCTAGTCATTGTTACATGACAGTAGGTTGTCGTAAGACAAGGCTGCATGAAGTGTGAACTGGAGCTTTCTTGGATCCACAAAAAAATGTGTTTTTGGGGAATGCGGGCATCGATCCCAATACCTATAACATGCTACCAATTGATCAAATTCCCCAGCTGTTTGGAATTTCTGCAAGAAGCAACCAAGAGTGTCCAGTCTTGTCAGGCTATGCTCTTGGTTGACTTGTTAGTTTACGTGCCAGCACTTGCAGAGGCTCAGTGCATCTCAACAATTGCACCCAATAGCTAGTGGCCGGTTAGCTCAGTTGGTTAGACTCTGATGCTAGTAATGCAAAGTTCATGGGTTAGATCCCCGTACTGGCTAATATGTACATTTTGAGTGTCAAAATTGTGAGTCACATGCATGTAAATTGTCAATGGTGCCACATAATTAAGTTAAGTGCATTGCTGAAATTGCTCAGTTGGAAGAGCGTTAGACTGAAGATCTGAAAGTCCCTGGTTCGATCCCGGTTTTCGGGATTTGTATTTGTTCTTTCTTTATGCTCTGGCTTCAAGGAAACTATCCACAGCTTTGTTTGTGGATCTCAATGGTGTGTGTCACGCTGCTCCTCTGAAAGTAAGTAATGCTTTGCTTTTTCATCTGACATTTTGACATCAGTGTGACAGGAAAGTTGCTTGTCATTGTGACATGACAGTAGGTTGTCGTAAGACAAGGCTGCATGAAGTGTGAACTGAAGCTTTCTTGGATCCACAAAAAAAATGTGTTTTTGGGGAATGCGGGCATCGACCCCAATACCTATAGCATGCTACCAATTGATCAAATTCCCCAGCTGTTTGGAATTTCCGCAAGAAGCAACCAAGAGTGTCCAGTCTTGTCAGGCAATGCTCTTGGTTGACTTGTTAGTTTACGCGCCAGCACTTGCAGAGGCTTGGTGCATCTCAACAATTGCGTGCAATAGCTAGTGAGCGGTTAGCTCAGTAGGTTAGAGTGTGGTGCTAATAATGCCAAGGTCATGGATTCGATCCCTGTACTGGCTAATATGTAGATTTTGAGTGTCAAAATTCTGAGTCACATGCATGTAAATTGTCAATGGTGCCTGGCGCGTAAACTAACAAGTCAACCAAGAGCATTGCCTGACAAGACTGGACACTCTTGGTTGCTTCTTGCGGAAATTCCAAACTGCTGGGGAATTAGGTCAAATGCTTTGCATGCGTGAGGTAGTGGGATCGATGCCCGCATTCTCCAAAAGCACAATGTTTTATGGATCCAAGAAAACTGTAGTTCACACTTCATGCAGCTTTGTCTTACGACAACCTACTGTCATGTAACAATGACAAGCAACTTTCCTGTCACACTGATGTCAAAATGTCTTGGTGTGGTCTGGGTCTTTTGTTTGGTGGGCTTTTGTTTGGTGGTTCTTTGTTTGGTGGGTCTTTTGTTTTGTTTGGTGGGTCTTTTGTTTGACCCAGACAAGAACCAGACACCAAGACTTTGTCAGCTTGGGGGTTTGAACTTGCAACCTTTCAATTACTAGTCCAGCGCTCTAACCACTAGGATACCCTTCCGCCTGGTTTTGGTCTTGGTCTTGTCTTGTCTTGGTCTTGTTCTTGGTCTGGTCTTGTTCTTGGTCTTAGTCTGGGTCTTGGTCTTGGTCTTGGTCTGGGTCATGGGTTCGATCCCCGTACTGGCTAATATGTACATTTTGAGTGTCAAAATTGTGAGTCACATGCATGTAAATTATCAATGGTGCCACATAATTAAGTTTAGTGAATTGCAGAAATATCTCAGTTGGGAGAGTGTTAGACTGAAGATCTAATGGTCTCTGGTTCAATCCCGGTTTTTGGCATTTGTATTTGTTCTTTCTATATGCTCTGGCTTCAAGGAAACTATCCCCAGCTTTGTTGTGGTCCTCAATGGTGTGTGTCACGCTGCTCCTCGGAAAGTAAGTAATGTCTTGCTTTTTCATCTGACATTTTGACATCAGTGTGACAGGAAAGTTGCTAGTCATTGTTACATGACAGTAGGTTGTCGTAAGACAAGGCTGCATGAAGTGTGAACTGGAGCTTTCTTGGATCCACAAAAAAATGTGTTTTTGGGGAATGCGGGCATCGATCCCAATACCTATAGCATGCTACCAATTGATCAAATTCCCCAGCTGTTTGGAATTTCTGCAAGAAGCAACCAAGAGTGTCCAGTCTTGTCAGGCTATGCTCTTGGTTGACTTGTTAGTTTACGTGCCAGCACTTGCAGAGGCTCAGTGCATCTCAACAATTGCACCCAATAGCTAGTGGCCGGTTAGCTCAGTTGGTTAGAGTCTGATGCTGGGGAATTTGATCAATTGGTAGCATGCTATAGGTATTGGGATCGATGCCCGCATTCTCCAAAAGCACAATGTTTTATGGATCCAAGAAAACTGTAGTTCACACTTCATGCAGCTTTGTCTTACGACAACCTACTGTCATGTAACAATGACAAGCAACTTTCCTGTCACACTGATGTCAAAATGTCTTGGTGTGGTCTGGGTCTTTTGTTTGGTGGGCTTTTGTTTGGTGGGCTTTTGTTTGGTGGGTCTTTTAGTAGTAATGCAAAGTTCATGGGTTCGATCCCCGTACTGGCTAATATGTACATTTTGAGTGTCAAAATTGTGAGTCACATGCATGTAAATTGTCAATGGTGCCACATAATTAAGTTAAGTGCATTGCTGAAATTGCTCAGTTGGGAGAGCGTTAGACTGAAGATCTGAAAGTCCCTGGTTCGATCCCGGTTTTCGGGATTTGTATTTGTTCTTTCTTTATGCTCTGGCTTCAAGGAAACTATCCACAGCTTTGTTTGTGGATCTCAATGGTGTGTGTCACGCTGCTCCTCTGAAAGTAAGTAATGCTTTGCTTTTTCATCTGACATTTTGACATCAGTGTGACAGGAAAGTTGCTTGTCATTGTGACATGACAGTAGGTTGTCGTAAGACAAGGCTGCATGAAGTGTGAACTGAAGATTTCTTGGATCCACCAAAAAAATGTGTTTTTGGGGAATGCGGGCATCGACCCCAATACCTATAGCATGCTACCAATTGATCAAATTCCCCAGCTGTTTGGAATTTCCGCAAGAAGCAACCAAGAGTGTCCAGTCTTGTCAGGCAATGCTCTTGGTTGACTTGTTAGTTTACGCGCCAGCACTTGCAGAGGCTTGGTGCATCTCAACAATTGCGTGCAGTAGCTAGTGAGCGGTTAGCTCAGTAGGTTAGAGTGTGGTGCTAATAATGCCAAGGTCATGGATTCGATCCCTGTACTGGCTAATATGTAGATTTTGAGTGTCAAAATTCTGAGTCACATGCATGTAAATTGTCAATGGTGCCTGGCGCGTAAACTAACAAGTCAACCAAGAGCATAGCCTGACAAGACTGGACACTCTTGGTTGCTTCTTGCGGAAATTCCAAACTGCTGGGGAATTAGGTCAAATGCTTTGCATGCGTGAGGTAGTGGGATTGATGCCCGCATTCTCCAAAAGCACATTGTTTTATGGATCCAAGAAAACTGTAGTTCACACTTCATGCAGCTTTGTCTTACGACAACCTACTGTCATGTAACAATGACAAGCAACTTTCCTGTCACACTGATGTCAAAATGTCTTGGTGTGGTCTGGGTCTTGGGTCTTTTGTTTGGTGGGCTTTTGTTTGGTGGGTCTTTTGTTTGGTGGATCTTTTGTTTGGTGGGTCTTTTGTTTGGTGGGTCTTTTGTTTGACCCAGACAAGACCCAGACACCAAGACCTTGTCAGCTTGGGGGTTTGAACTTGCAACCTTTCAATTACTAGTCCAGCGCTCTAACCACTAGGCTACCCTTCCGCCTGGTTTTGGTCTTGGTCTTGTCTTGTCTTGGTCTTGTTCTTGGTCTGGTCTTGTTCTTGGTCTTAGTCTGGGTCTTGGTCTTGGTCTGGGTCATGGGTTCGATCCCCGTACTGGCTAATATGTACATTTTGTGTGTCAAAATTGTGAGTCACATGCATGTAAATTGTCAATGGTGCCACATAATTAAGTTTAGTGAATTGCAGAAATATCTCAGTTGGGAGAGTGTTAGACTGAAGATCTAATGGTCTCTGGTTCAATCCCGGTTTTTGCTGGGGATAAAAAAATGTGTTTTTGGGGAATGCGGGCATCGACCCCAATACCTATAGCATGCTACCAATTGATCAAATTCCCCAGCTGTTTGGAATTTCCGCAAGAAGCAACCAAGAGTGTCCAGTCTTGTCAGGCAATGCTCTTGGTTGACTTGTTAGTTTACGCGCCAGCACTTGCAGAGGCTTGGTGCATCTCAACAATTGCGTGCAATAGCTAGTGAGCGGTTAGCTCAGTAGGTTAGAGTGTGGTGCTAATAATGCCAAGGTCCTGGATTCTATCCCCGTAATGGCTAATATGTAGATTTTGAGTGTCAAAATTGTGAGTCACATGGATGTAAATTGTCAATGGTGCCACATAATTAAGTTAAGTGCATTGCTGAAATAGCTCAGTTGGGAGAGCGTTAGACTGAAGATCTAAAAGTCCCTGGTTTGATCCCTGTTTTTGGCATTTGTATTTGTTCTTTCTTTATGCTCTGGCTTCAAGGAAACGATCCCCAGCTTTGTTGTGGTCCTCAATGGTGTGTGCCACGCTGCTCCTCTGAAAGTAAGTAATGTCTTGCTTTTTCATCTGACATTTTGACATCAGTGTGACAGGAAAGTTGCTAGTCATTGTTACATGACAGTAGGTTGTCGTAAGACAAGGCTGCATGAAGTGTGAACTGGAGCATTCTTGGATCCACAAAAAAACGTGTTTTTGGGGAATGCGGGCATCGATCCCAATACCTATAGCATGCTACCAATTGATCAAATTCCCCAGCTATTTGGAATTTCCGCAAGAAGCAACCAAGAGTGTCCAGTCCTGTCAGGCTATGCTCTTGGTTGACTTGTTAGTTTACGCACCAGCACTTGCAGAGGCTTGGTGCATCTCAACAATTGCGTGCAATAGCTAGTGAGCGGTTAGCTCAGTAGGTTAGAGTGTGGTGCTAATAATGCCAAGGTCATGGATTCGATCCCCGTACTGGCTAATATGTAGATTTTGAGTGTCAAAATTGTGAGTCACATGCATGTAAATTGTCAATGGTGCCTGGCGCGTAAACTAACAAGTCAACCAAGAGCATAGCCTGACAAGACTGGACACTCTTGGTTGCTTCTTGCAGAAATTCCAAACTGCTGGGGAATTAGGTCAAATGCTTTGCATGCGTGAGGTAGTGGGATCGATGCCCGCATTCTCCAAAAGCACATTGTTTTATGGATCCAAGAAAACTGTAGTTCACACTTCATGCAGCTTTGTCTTACGACAACCTACTGTCATGTAACAATGACAAGCAACTTTCCTGTCACACTGATGTCAAAATGTCTTGGTGTGGTCTGGGGTCTTTTGTTTGGTGGGCTTTTGTTTGGTGGGTCTTTTGTATGGTGGATCGTTTGTTGGTGGATCTTTTGTTTGACCCAGACAAGACCCAGACACCAAGATCTTGTCAGCTTGGGGGTTTGAACTTGCAACCTTTCAATTACTAGTCCAGCTCTCTAACCACTAGGCTACCCTTCCGCCTGGTTTTGGTCTTGGTCTTGTCTTGTCTTGGTCTTGTTCTTGGTCTGGTCTTGTTCTTGGTCTTAGTCTGGGTCTTGGTCTTGGTCTTGGTCTGGGTCATGGGTTCGATCCCCGTACTGGCTAATATGTACATTTTGAGTGTCAAAATTGTGAGTCACATGCATGTAAATTGTCAATGGTGCCACATAATTAAGTTAAGTGCATTGCTGAAATAGCTCAGTTGGGAGAGTGTTAGACTGAAGATCTGAAAGTCCCTGGTTCGATCCCGGTTTTCGGGATTTGTATTTGTTCTTTCTTTATGCTCTGGCTTCAAGGAAACTATCCACTGCTTTGTTTGTGGATCTCAATGGTGTGTGTCACGCTGCTCCTCTGAAAGTAAGTAATGCTTTGCTTTTTCATCTGACATTTTGACATCAGTGTGACAGGAAAGTTGCTTGTCATTGTGACATGACAGTAGGTTGTCGTAAGACAAGGCTGCATGAAGTGTGAACTGAAGATTTCTTGGATCCACCAAAAAAATGTGTTTTTGGGGAATGCGGGCATCGACCCCAATACCTATAGCATGCTACCAATTGATCAAATTCCCCAGCTGTTTGGAATTTCTGCAAGAAGCAACCAAGAGTGTCCAATCTTGTCAGGCTATGCTCTTGGTTGACTTGTTAGTTTACGTGCCAGCACTTGCAGAGGCTCAGTGCATCTCAACAATTGCACCCAATAGCTAGTGGCCGGTTAGCTCAGTTGGTTAGAGTCTGATGCTAGTAATGCAAAGGTCATGGGTTCGATCCCTGTACTGGCTAATATGTACATTTTGAGTGTCAAAATTGTGAGTCACATGCATGTAAATTGTCAATGGTGCCACATAATTAAGTTAAGTGCATTGCTGAAATTGCTCAGTTGGGAGAGCGTTAGACTGAAGATTTAAAAGTCCCTGGTTCGATCCAGGTTTTCGGGATTTGTATTGGTTCTTTCTTTATGCTCTGGCTTCAAGGAAACTATCCACAGCTTTCTTTGTGGATCTCAATGGTGTGTGTCACGCTGCTCCTTTGAAAGTAAGTAATGCTTTGCTTTTTCATCTGACATTTTGACATCAGTGTGACAGGAAAGTTGCTTGTCATTGTGACATGACAGTAGGTTGTCGTAAGACAAGGCTGCATGAAGTGCGAACTTGAGCTTTCTTGGATCCACAAAAAAATGTGTTTTTGGGGAATGCGGGCATCGACCCCAATACCTATAGCATGCTACCAATTGATCAAATTCCCCAGCTGTTTGGAATTTCTGCAAGAAGCAACCAAGAGTGTCCAGTCTTGTCAGGCAATGCTCTTGGTTGACTTGTTAGTTTACGCGCCAGCACTTGCAGAGGCTTAGTGCATCTCAACCAAATGCGCCCAATAGCTAGTGAGCGGTTAGCTCAGTAGGTTAGAGTGTGGTGCTAATAATGCCAAGGTCATGGATTCGATCCCCGTACTGGCTAATATGTAGATTTTGAGTGTCAAAATTCTGAGTCACATGCATGTAAATTGTCAATGGTGCCTGGCGCGTAAACTAACAAGTCAACCAAGAGCATAGCCTGACAAGACTGGACACTCTTGGTTTCTTCTTGCGGAAATTCCAAACTGCTGGGGAATTAGGTCAAATGCTTTGCATGCGTGAGGTAGTGGGATCGATGCCCGCATTCTCCAAAAGCACATTGTTTTATGGATCCAAGAAAACTGTAGTTCACACTTCATGCAGCTTTGTCTTACGACAACCTACTGTCATGTAACAATGACAAGCAACTTTCCTGTCACACTGATGTCAAAATGTCTTGGTGTGGTCTGAGTCTTGGGTCTTTTGTTTGGTGGGTCTTTTGTTTGGTGGATCTTTTGTTTGGTGGGTCTTTGGTTTGGTGGGTCTTTGGTTTGGTGGGTCTTTTGTTTGGTGGGTCTTTTGTTTGGTTTGGTGGGTCTTTTGTTTTGTTTGGTGGATCTTTTGTTTTGTTGGTCTTTTGTTTGGTGGGTCTTTTTTTTGGTGGGTCTTTTGTTTGACCCAGACAAGTCCCAGACACCAAGACCTTGTCAGCTTGGGGGATTGAACTTGCAACCTTTCAATTACTAGTCCAGCGCTCTAACCACTAGGCTACCCTTCCGCCTGGTTTTGGTCTTGGTCTTGTCTTGTCTTGGTCTTGTTCTTGGTCTGGTCTTGTTCTTGGTCTTAGTCTGGGTCTTGGTCTTGGTCTGGGTCATGGGTTCGATCCCCGTACTGGCTAATATGTACATTTTGAGTGTCAAAATTGTGAGTCACATGCATGTAAATTGTCAATGGTGCCACATAATTAAGTTTAGTGAATTGCAGAAATATCTCAGTTGGGAGAGTGTTAGACTGAAGATCTAATGGTCTCTGGTTCATTCCCGGTTTTTGGCATTTGTTTTTGTTCTTTCTATATGCTCTGGCTTCAAGGAAACTATCCCCAGCTTTGTTGTGGTCCTCAATGGTGTGTGTCACACTGCTCCTCGGAAAGTAAGTAATGTCTTGCTTTTTCATCTGACATTTTGACATCAGTGTGACAGGAAAGTTGCTTGTCATTGTTACATGACAGTAGGTTGTCGTAAGACAAGGCTGCATGAAGTGTGAACTGGAGCTTTCTTGGATGCACAAAAAAAATTGTTTTTGGGGAATGCGGGCATCGATCCCAATACCTATAGCATGCTACCAATTGATCAAATTCCCCAGCTGTTTGGAATTTCTGCAAGAAGCAACCAAGAGTGTCCAGTCTTGTCAGGCTATGCTCTTGGTTGACTTGTTAGTTTACGTGCCAGCACTTGCAGAGGCTCAGTGCATCTCAACAATTGCACCCAATAGCTAGTGGCCGGTTAGCTCAGTTGGTTAGAGTCTGATGCTATTAATGCAAAGGTCATGGGTTCGATACCTGTACTGGCTAATATGTACATTTTGAGTGTCAAAATTGTGAGTCACATGCATGTAAATTGTCAATGGTGCCACATAATTAAGTTAAGTGCATTGCTGAAATTGCTCAGTTGGGAGAGCGTTAGACTGAAGATTTAAAAGTCCCTGGTTCGATCCAGGTTTTCGGGATTTGTATTGGTTCTTTCTTTATGCTCTGGCTTCAAGGAAACTATCCACAGCTTTCTTTGTGGATCTCAATGGTGTGTGTCACGCTGCTCCTTTGAAAGTAAGTAATGCTTTGCTTTTTCATCTGACATTTTGACATCAGTGTGACAGGAAAGTTGCTTGTCATTGTGACATGACAGTAGGTTGTCGTAAGACAAGGCTGCATGAAGTGCGAACATGAGCTTTCTTGGATCCACAAAAAAATGTGTTTTTGGGGAATGCGGGCATCGATCCCAATACCTATAGCATGCTAACAATTGATCAAATTCCCCAGCTGTTTGGAATTTCTGCAAGAAGCAACCAAGAGTGTCCAGTCTTGTCAGGCTATGCTCTTGGTTGACTTGTTAGTTTATGTGCCAGCACTTGCAGAGGCTCAGTGCATCTCAACAATTGCACCCAATAGCTAGTGGCCGGTTAGCTCAGTTGGTTAGAGTCTGATGCTAGTAATGCAAAGGTCATGGTTTCGATCCCCGTACTGGCTAATATGTACATTTTGAGTGTCAAAATTGTGAGTCACATGCATGTAAATTGTCAATGGTGCCACATAATTAAGTTTAGTGAATTGCAGAAATATCTCAGTTGGGAGAGCGTTAGACTGAAAATTTAAAAGTCCCTGGTTCGATCCTGGTTTTCGGGATTTGTATTTGTTCTTTCTTTATGCTCTGGCTTCAAGGAAACTATCCACAGCTTTGTTTGTGGATCTCAATGGTGTGTGTCACGCTGCTCCTCTGAAAGTAAGTAATGCTTTGCTTTTTCATCTGACATTTTGACATCAGTGTGACAGGAAAGTTGCTTGTCATTGTGACATGACAGTAGGTTGTCGTAAGACAAGGCTGCATGAAGTGTGAACTGAAGATTTCTTGGATCCACCAAAAAAATGTGTTTTTGGTGAATGCGGGCATCGACCCCAATACCTATAGCATGCTACCAATTGATCAAATTCCCCAGCTGTTTGGAATTTCCGCAAGAAGCAACCAAGAGTGTCCAGTCTTGTCAGGCAATGCTCTTGGTTGACTTGTTAGTTTACGCGCCAGCACTTGCAGAGGCTTGGTGCATCTCAACAATTGCGTGCAATAGCTAGTGAGCGGTTAGCTCAGTAGGTTAGAGTGTGGTGCTAATAATGCCAAGGTCATGGATTCGATCCCCGTACTGGCTAATATGTAGATTTTGAGTGTCAAAATTCTGAGTCACATGCATGTAAATTGTCAATGGTGCCTGGCGCGTAAACTAACAAGTCAACCAAGAGCATAGCCTGACAAGACTGGACACTCTTGGTTGCTTCTTGCGGAAATTCCAAACTGCTGGGGAATTAGGTCAAATGCTTTGCATGCGTGAGGTAGTGGGATCGATGCCCGCATTCTCCAAAAGCACATTGTTTTATGGATCCAAGAAAACTGTAGTTCACACTTCATGCAGCTTTGTCTTACGACAACCTACTGTCATGTAACAATGACAAGCAACTTTCCTGTCACACTGATGTCAAAGACAAGACCCAGGACCAGTACCCAAGACCCAGACCCAGGACCCAAGACCCAGACCCAGACCCAGGACCCAGACAAGACCCAGGACCCAAGACCCAGGACCCAAGACCCAGGACCCAGACCCAGACCCAAGACCCAGGACCCAAGACCCAGACCCAGGACCAAAGACCCAGGACCCAGACCCAGGACCCAGGACCCAGACCCAAGACCCAGGACCCCAAGACCCCAGACCCAGGACCCAGACAAGACCCAAGACAAAGACCCAGGACCCAAGACCCAGGACCCAAGACCCAGGACCCAAGACCCAGACAAGACCAGGACCCAGACCCAAGACCCAGGACCCAAGACCCAGACAAGACCCAGACCCAGGACCCAGGACCAGACAAGACCAACACCAAGACCCAGACCCAAGACCCAGGACCCAAGACCCAGGACCCAAGACCTAGACCCAGGACCCAAGACCCAGGACCCAGGACCCAAGACCCAGACCCAGACATGACCCAGACCCAGGACCCAGGACCCAAGACCCAGACCCAGGACCCAGGACCCAAGACCCAGACCCAGACCCAGACCCAGGACCCAAGACCCAGGACCCAGGACCCAGGACCCAAGACCCAGACAAGACCCAAGACCCAGGACCCAGACAAGACCCAGTACCCAGACACAGACCCAGGACCCAGACAAGACCAGGACCCAGACAAAGACCCAGGACCCAAGACAAAGACCCAGGACCCAAGACCCAGACCCAAGACCCAGGCCCAAGACCCAAGACCCAGACCCAGACCCAGACAAGACCCAGACCCAGACCCAGGACCCAGACAAGACCCTGGACCAAAGACCCAGGACCCAAGACCCAGGACCCAGACCCAGACCCAAGACCCAGGACCTCCAAGACCCAGACCCATAGACCCAGACCCAGGACCCAAAGACCCAGACCCAGGACCCAGACCCAGGACCCAGACAAGACCCAAGACCCAGGACCCAGAACCAGACCCAGGACCCAGACAAGACCCAAGACAAAGACCCAGGACCCAAGACCCAGGACCAAGACCAGGACCCAAGACCCAGGACCCAAACCAAGAACCCAGACCCAAGACCCAGACCCAAGACCAGGACCCAAGACCCAGACAAGACCAAGACCCAGACAAGACCCAGACCCAAGACCCAGACCCAGGACCCAGGACCAGACAAGACCAACACACCCAGACCCAAGACCCAGGACCCAAGACCCAGGACCCAAGACCCAGACCCAGGACCCAAGACCCAGGACCCAAGACCCAGACAAGACCCAGGACCCAAGACCCAGACCCAAGACCCAGACCCAGGACCCAGACCCAGACCCAGGACCCAGACAGACCCAGGACCCAAGACCCAACCCAGACCCCAGGACCCAAGACCCAGACCCAGGACCCAAGATACCAGGACCCAAGACCCAGACCCAGGACCCAGACAAGACCCAGGACCCAAGACCCAGGACCCAAGACCCAGGACCCCAGACCCAGACCCAGGACCCAGACCCAGCCCAGACCCAGACCCAAGACCCAGACCCAAGACAAATACCCGGACCCAAGACCCAGGACCCAAGACCCAGACCCAGTACCAAGACCCAGACCCAGGACCCAAGACCCAGACCCAGACCCGGACCCAGACAAGACCCAGGACCCAAGACCCAGGACCCAAGACCCAGGACCCAGACCCAG
>NW_022265153.1:46251-90025 GCF_002021735.2 Oncorhynchus kisutch | reverse complement strand
TCCTCCTGACAGAGCTGGTGCAACTGAATCAGGTTTGTAGGCCTCCTTGCTCGCACATGCTTTTTCAGTTCTGCCCACAAATTTTCTATAGGATTGAGGTCAGGGCTTTGTGATTGCCACTCCAATACCTTGACTTTGTTGTACTTAAGCCATTTTGCCACAACTTTGGAAGTCTGCTTGGGGTCATTGTCCATTTGGAAGACCCATTTGCGACCAAGCTTTAACTTTCTGACTGATGTCTTGAGATGTTGCTGCAATATATCCACACAATTTCCCTTCCTCATCATGCCATCAATTTTGTGAAGCACCAGTCCCTCCTGCAGCAAAGCACACCCACAACATGATGCTGCCAACCCCGTGCTTCACGGTTGGGATGGTGTTCTTCGACCTGCAAGTTTCTTCCTTGCTGAGAGGCCATTCAGGTTATGTCGATATAGGACTCGTTTTACTGTGGATATAGATACTTTGGTACCTGTTTCCTCCATCATCTTCACAAGGTCCTTTGCTGTTTTTTTGGGATTGATTTGCACTTTTCACACCAAAGTATGTTCATCTCTAGGAGACAGAACGCGTCTCCTTCCTGAGTGGTATGACGGCTGCATGGTCCCATGGCGTTTATACTTGCATACTATTGTTTGTACAGATGAATGTGGAACCTTCCGGCGTTTGGAAATTGTTCCCAAGGATGAACCAGACTTGTGGGGATCTACAATTGTTTTTCGGATGTCACTTAGCTTATCAGAAGCTTCTAAAGCCATGACATCATTTTCTGGAATTTTCCAAGCTGTTTAAAGGCACAGTCAACTTAGTGTATGTAAACTTCTGACCCACTGGAATTGTGATACAGTGAATTGTAAGTGAAATAATCTGTCTAAACAATTGCTGGAAAAATTAATTGTGTCATGCACAAAGAAGATGTCCTAACCGACTTCCCAAAACTATAGTTTGTTAACAAGAGGTGTGTGGAGTGGTTGAAAAACGATGACTCCAACCTAAGTGTATGTAAACTTCCGACTTCAATTGTATGTATTAGTGTAAGGGTGTGTGGGTTAGGGGTAGTTGGGAGCCACCTAGAAAAACTACAAATTCCATTTTTCAAAAAACAAGCCTGAAAGTCTTCCTAAAGACTGTTGAAACCCAATGGAAGCCCTAGGAACTGCAATCTGGGAGGTATTCCTTTGATTTTCCCCTAGACAGCCATTTCAATGAGTGGTGACCTCAAAGAAAAGCATTTCCGGATGGATTCTCCTTGGGTTTTTGCCTGCCATATCAGCTCTGTTATATTCACAGACATTATTGTAACAGTTTTCTATCTAATACTATTATATGCATATCAATGCTTCTGGGCCTGAGTAACAGGCAGTTTCATTTGGGCACCTCAGTCATCCAAACCCTCGAATACTGCCCCCTATCACTAAGAATTTAGGGGTAGTATGTATACTTGAATACATATTACAGATTACAGTGACTGGTATTGTTTAGTCATGAGGCCTGATACTCTGTTGTGTAGTCTCTCACTGATGTATGACTGACGATACAGTAATTGTTCATGTTCATGTGTATGACTATATAGTCCCCTTGGCTGTTGGGTGTATGAGTAATACTTCTACATATAATCTTCATATATATATATATTCCCTCACATGCCTTTTTTTGGTGGAGCTGTCCAAGTGATTGCCTTCAACCAGGATCTCAGTGATCACTGCCTCATTGCCTGTATCCGCTACAGAGCCGCAGTCAAACGACCACCCCTCATCACTGTCAAACGCTCCCTAAAACACTTCTGTGAGCAGGCCTTTCTAATCGACCTGGCCCGGGTATCCTGGAAGGACATTGACCTCATCCCGTCAGTTGAGGATGCCTGGTCATTCTTTAAAAGTAACTTCCTCAACATTTTAGATAAGCATGCTCCGTTCAAAAAATGCAGAACTAAGAACAGATATAGCCCTTGGTTCACTCCAGACCTGACTGCCCTCGACCAGCACAAAAATATCCTGTGGCGGACTGCAATAGCATCGAATAGTCCCCGCGATATGCAACTGTTCAGGGAAGTCAGGAACCAATACACGCAGTCAGTCAGGAAAGCTAAGGCCAGCTTCTTCAGGCAGAAGTTTGCATCGTGTAGCTCCAACTCCAAAAAGTTCTGGGACACTGTGAAGTCCATGGAGAACAAGAGCACCTCCTCCCAGCTGCCGTGGTAACACGGTCACCACCGATAAATCCATGATTATCGAAAACTTCAACAAGCATTTCTCAACAGCTGGCCATGCCTTCCGACCTGGCTACTCCAACCTCGGCCAACAGCTCCCCCCCCCCCCCCCCCCGCAGCTACTCGCCCAAGCCTCTCCAGGTTCTCCTTTACCCAAATCCAGATAGCAGATGTTCTGAAAGAGCTGCAAAACCTGGACCCGTACAAATCAGCTGGGCTTGACAATCTGGACCCTCTATTTCTGAAACTATCCGCCGCCATTGTCGCAACCCCTATTACCAGCCTGTTCAACCTCTCTTTCATATTGTCTGAGATCCCCAAGGATTGGAAAGCTGCCGCAGTCATCCCCCTCTTCAAAGGGGGAGACACCCTGGACCCAAACTGTTACAGACCTATATCCATCCTGCCCTGCCTATCTAAGGTCTTCGAAAGCCAAGTCAACAAACAGGTCACTGACCATCTCGAATCCCACCGTACCTTCTCCGCTGTGCAATCTGGTTTCCGAGCCGGTCACGGGTGCACCTCAGCCACGCTCAAGGTACTAAACGATATCTTAACCGCCATCGATAAAAGACAGTACTGTGCAGCCGTCTTCATCGACCTTGCCAAGGCTTTCGACTCAGTGTGTCAAATCGGAGGACATGCTGTCCGGTCCTCTGGCAGTCTCTATGGGGGTGCCACAGGGTTCAATCCTCGGGCTGACTCTTTTCTCTGTATATATCAATGATGTTGCTCTTGCTGCGGGCGATTCCCTGATCCACCTCTACGCAGACGACACCATTCTATATACTTCCGGCCCGTCCTTGGACACTGTGCTATCTAACCTCCAAACGAGCTTCAATGCCATACAACACTCCTTCCGTGGCCTCCAACTGCTCTTAAACGCTAGTAAAACCAAATGCATGCTTTTCAACCGTTCGCTGCCTGCATCCACACGCCTGACCAGCATCACCACCCTGGATGGTTCCGACCTTGAATATGTGGACATCTATAAGTACCTAGGTGTCTGGCTAGACTGTAAACTCTCCTTCCAGACTCATATCAAACATCTCCAATCGAAAATCAAATCAAGAGTCGGCTTTCTATTCCGCAACAAAGCCTCCTTCACTCACGCCGCCAAACTTACCCTAGTAAAACTGACTATCCTACCGATCCTCGACTTCGGCGATGTCATCTACAAAATTGCTTCCAACACTCTACTCAGCAAACTGGATGCAGTTTATCACAGTGCCACCCGTTTTGTCACTAAAGTACCTTATACCACCCACCACTGCGACTTGTATGCTCTAGTCGGCTGGCCCTCGCTACATATTCGTCGCCAGACCCACTGGCTCCAGGTCATCTACAAGTCCATGCTAGGTAAAGCTCCGCCTTATCTCAGTTCAATGGTCACGATGGCAACACCCATCCGTAGCACACGCTCCAGCAGGTGTATCTCACTAATCATCCCTAAAGCCAACACCTCATTTGGCCGCCTTTCGTTCCAGTTCTCTGCTGCCTGTGACTGTTGGAGACTTTTATCTCCCTCACCAACTTCAAACATCTGCTATCTGAGTAGCTAACCGATCGCTGCAGCTGTACATAGTCTATCGGTAAATAGCCCACCCATTTTTACCTACCTCATCCCCATACTGTTTTTATTTATTTACTTTTCTGCTCTTTTGCACACCAAAATCTCTACCTGTACATGACCATCTGATCATTTATCACCCCAGTGTTAATCTGCAAAATTGTAATTATTCGCCTACCTCCTCATGCCTTCAGCACACAATGTATATAGACTCCCCCTTTTTTTTCTTTTTTTTCTACTGTGTTATTGACTTGTTAATTGTTTACTCCATGTGTAACTCTGTGTTGTCTGTTCACACTGCTATGCTTTATCTTGGCCAGGTCGCAGTTGCAAATGAGAACTTGTTCTCAACTAGCCTACCTGGTTAAATAAAGGTGAAATAAATAAATAAAGAAAAAGATTGCGGGTGTGTGCGTGTCAAAAAATATGGCTGGTGTGTGTATGTGTGTGTTTGTGAGTGTACATGCGTGTGCCTATATGAAATACAGCTAGTGTGTGTATGCTGTCTGGGTCCCACAGAGATGTTACAGGAGATTCATTAGTTTTTTCTTTCCTCCGGGGGGTTCTTCTATCTCCAACAGACAGCCACAGTTCACTTGACCCAGACCAACCCAGCCTTACCCAGACCCAGCCTCAACCAGCCTTAACCAGCCGTACCCAAACCCAGTCTCCAGCAGCCTTAACCAGCCGTACCCAAACCCAGTCTCCAGCAGCCATAACCAACCATACCCAAACCCAGTCTCCAGCAGCCTTAACCAGCCGTACCCAAACCCAGTCTCAAGCAGCCTTAACCAGCCGTACCCAAACCCAGTCTCCAGCAGACTTAACCAGCCATACCCAAACCCGGTCTCAAGCAGCCTTAACCAGCTGTACCCAAACCCAGTCTCCAGCAGACTTAACCAGCTGTACCCAAACACAGCCTCAACCAGCCTTAACCAGCCGTACCCAAACCCAGTCTCCAGCAGACTTAACCAGCTGTACCCAAACCCAGCCTCGACCGGACTTAACCAGCCGTACCCAAACCCAGCCTCAACCAGACTTAACCAGCCGTACCCAAACCCAGTCTCCAGCAGCCTTAACCAGCCGTACCCAAACCCAGTCTCCAGCAGCCTTAACCAGCTGTACCCAGAACCTGCCCTGCTCAGCCCCAGTCCATTCACAATCCATTTACAGGTCAGTCCATCTCTCCCCAGAACTCCTAATGTCTCCAAAAGTTATCTGTTTTGAGAAGGTAGAAGTTGTCCCTAACAACTAGTCCAGGAACAGATAAAGTATGGGTTTGTCCCAAATGGCACCTTATTCCTTATGGGCCCTGATCAAAATACTGCACTATATAGTTTAGTACTGCTCTATAATGGTTCGGGCTAGGCCCCTTAGTTCCAGTGAAGGGAAATCTTAACGCTACAGCATACAATGACATTCTATGTGCTTCCAACTTTGTGGCAACAGTTCGGGGAAGGCCCTTTCCCATTTCAGAATGACAATGGCCCAATGCATAAAGCGAGGTCCATACAGAAATGGTTTGTTGAGATCGGTGTGGAAGCACTTGACTGGCCTGCACAAAGCCCTGACCTCAACCCCATCAAACACCTTTGAGATTAATTGAAATGCCGACTGCGAGACAGGCCTAATCGCCCAACATCAGTGTCCAACCTCACCAATGCTCTTGTGGCTGAATGGAAGCAAGTCCCCGCAGCAATGTTCCAACATCTAGTGGAAAGCCTTCCCAGAAGAGTGGAGGCTGTTATAGCAGCAATGTTCCAACATCTAGTGGAAAGCCTTCCCAGAAGAGTGGAGGCTGTTATAGCAGCAATGTTCCAACATCTAGTGGAAAGCCTTCCCAGAAGAGTGGAGGCTGTTAAAGCAGCAATGTTACAACATCTAGTGGAAAGCCTTCCCAGAAGAGTGGAGGCTGTTATAGCAGCAATGTTCCAACATCTAGTGGAAAGCCTTCCCAGAAGAGTGGAGGCTGTTATAGCAGCAATGTTCCAACATCTAGTGGAAAACCTTCCCAGAAGAGTGGAGGCTGTTATAGCAGCAATGTTCCAACATCTAGTGGAAAGCCTTCCCAGAAGAGTGGAGGCTGTTATAGCAGCAATGTTCCAACATCTAGTGGAAAGCCTTCCCAGAAGAGTGGAGGCTGTTAAAGCAGCAATGTTCCAACATCTAGTGGAAAGCCTTCCCAGAAGAGTGGAGGCTGTTAAAGCAGCAATGTTCCAACATCTAGTGGAAAGCCTTCCCAGAAGAGTGGAGGCTGTTAAAGCAGCAATGTTCCAACATCTAGTGGAAAGCCTTCCCAGAAGAGTGGAGGCTGTTAAAGCAGCAATGTTCCAACATCTAGTGGAAAGCCTTCCCAGAAGAGTGGAGGCTGTTATAGCAGCAATGTTCCAACATCTAGTGGAAAGCCTTCCCAGAAGAGTGGAGGCTGTTAAAGCAGCAATGTTCCAACATCTAGTGGAAAGCCTTCCCAGAAGAGTGGAGGCTGTTATAGCAGCAATGTTCCAACATCTAGTGTAAAGCCTTCCCAGAAGAGTGGAGGCTGTTAAAGCAGCAATGTTCCAACATCTAGTGGAAAGCCTTCCCAGAAGAGTGGAGGCTGTTAAAGCAGCAATGTTCCAACATCTAGTGGAAAGCCTTCCCAGAAGAGTGGAGGCTGTTAAAGCAGCAATGTTCCAACATCTAGTGGAAAGCCTTCCCAGAAGAGTGGAAGCTGTTAAAGCAGCAATGTTCCAACATCTAGTGGAAAGCCTTCCCAGAAGAGTGGAAGCTGTTATAGCAGCAATGTTCCAACATCTAGTGGAAAGCCTTCCCAGAAGAGTGGAGGCTGTTATAGCAGCAATGTTCCAACATCTAGTGGAAAGCCTTCCCAGAAGAGTGGAGGCTGTTATAGCAGCAATGTTCCAACATCTAGTGGAAAACCTTCCCAGAAGAGTGGAGGCTGTTATAGCAGCAATGTTCCAACATCTAGTGGAAAGCCTTCCCAGAAGAGTGGAGGCTGTTATAGCAGCAATGTTCCAACATCTAGTGGAAAGCCTTCCCAGAAGAGTGGAGGCTTTTATAGCAGCAATGTTCCAACATCTAGTGGAAAGCCTTCCCAGAAGAGTGGAGGCTGTTATAGCAGCAATGTTCCAACATCTAGTGGAAAGCCTTCCCAGAAGAGTGGAGGCTGTTATAGCAGCAATGTTCCAACATCTAGTGGAAAGCCTTCCCAGAAGAGTGGAGGCTGTTAAAGCAGCAATGTTCCAACATCTAGTGGAAAGCCTTCCCAGAAGAGTGGAGGCTGTTAAATCAGTAATGTTCCAACATCTAGTGGAAAGCCTTCCCAGAAGAGTGGAGGCTGTTAAAGCAGCAATGTTCCAACATCTAGTGGAAAGCCTTCCCAGAAGAGTGGAGGCTGTTGAAGCAGCAATGTTCCAACATCTAGTGGAAAGCCTTCCCAGAAGAGTGGAGGCTGTTAAAGCAGCAATGTTCCAACATCTAGTGGAAAGCCTTCCCAGAAGAGTGGAGGCTGTTAAAGCAGCAATGTTCCAACATCTAGTGGAAAGCCTTCCCAGAAGAGTGGGGGCTGTTAAAGCAGCAATGTTCCAACATCTAGTGGAAAGCCTTCCCAGAAGAGTGGAGGCTGTTATAGCAGCAATGTTCCAACATCTAGTGGAAAGCCTTCCCAGAAGAGTGGAGGCTGTTAAAGCAGCAATGTTCCAACATCTAGTGGAAAGCCTTCCCAGAAGAGTGGAGGCTGTTATAGCAGCAATGTTCCAACATCTAGTGTAAAGCCTTCCCAGAAGAGTGGAGGCTGTTAAAGCAGCAATGTTCCAACATCTAGTGGAAAGCCTTCCCAGAAGAGTGGAGGCTGTTAAAGCAGCAATGTTCCAACATCTAGTGGAAAGCCTTCCCAGAAGAGTGGAGGCTGTTAAAGCAGCAATGTTCCAACATCTAGTGGAAAGCCTTCCCAGAAGAGTGGAGGCTGTTAAAGCAGCAATATTCCAACATCTAGTGGAAAGCCTTCCCAGAAGAGTGGAAGCTGTTATAGCAGCAATGTTCCAACATCTAGTGGAAAGCCTTCCCAGAAGAGTGGAGGCTGTTATAGCAGCAATGTTCCAACATCTAGTGGAAAGCCTTCCCAGAAGAGTGGAGGCTGTTATAGCAGCAATGTTCCAACATCTAGTGGAAAACCTTCCCAGAAGAGTGGAGGCTGTTATAGCAGCAATGTTCCAACATCTAGTGGAAAGCCTTCCCAGAAGAGTGGAGGCTGTTATAGCAGAAATGTTCCAACATCTAGTGGAAAGCCTTCCCAGAAGAGTGGAGGCTGTTATAGCAGCAATGTTCCAACATCTAGTGGAAAGCCTTCCCAGAAGAGTGGAGGCTGTTATAGCAGCAATGTTCCAACATCTAGTGGAAAGCCTTCCCAGAAGAGTGGAGGCTGTTATAGCAGCAATGTTCCAACATCTAGTGGAAAGCCTTCCCAGAAGAGTGGAGGCTGCAAAGGGAGGACAAACTCCATATGAATTTGGAATGAGATGTTCGACATTTTTGACATGTAGTGTATATCAAGTAGCTCTCTCTCTCTCTCTCTCTCTCTCTCTCTCTCTCTCTCTCTCTCTCTCTCCCACCCCCTTCTCTTTTCACGTAGTGTCAGGCAGACAGGGACACTCACTCACTATTCTGACATCTCCCACCTACCACTAGGCTGTCGTTTATCAAACCTCCTCTCACTATCACGCCATTTTCTCTTCCTCTCCATGGGAGCGGAGCAGACTGATGGAGGGGACTGATAGGTGTCTGTACACACACACACATACAAACACATACAAACAAAGACACACACACACACACTCTGAACAGACTCTAACAGTCCGTCAATCAGCCACTGATCATCCTGATCAAATAGAGGACAGATCAATTAGTCATGATCCACAGAGACAAACTGCCCTGCTCTGCATGTGGAGGTAAAGGATAGACAGATCATCCTTCTTCCCTCTCTCTATCCCTCTCTCTGCTGGCCTGGTCTGTTTATCAGTTTATCTGTTAATTCCCTCTCTCCCTCTCTCCTGCCTCAGAGATCTCTCCTCTTCTCTAGGAGGAGACACTTATCCTCCCATTACTGCTGAATAATGGAATATGAAAGAACAAGAGGGGTGTGTGTGTGTGTGTGTGTGTGTGTGTGTGTGTGTGTGTGTGTGTGTGTGTGTGTGTGTGTGTGTGTGTGTGTGTGTGTGTGTGTGTGTGTGTGTGTGTGTGTGTGTGTGTGTGTGTGTGTGTGTGTGTGTGTGTGTGCGTGTGTGTGTGTGCGAGAGACAGAGAGAGAGAGAGAGAGAGAGAGAGAATATGTTGGTGTGAATATGTCTGTGTGTGTTGAAGGGAAGTGAGTAATAGTGTATGGCTTGCTGTGAGCAATGAGAGGTCCTTTCTGCTGTGTGATTTATCCTGGCCTGTTCAGAAAGCTAACATATGTATCTGATCATCAGAGCCAATATTCAGGTAGGCAGGCAGGGCTGGAGGAGAGATATGGACCAGCTCAGCTCTCCTCTACTGAAGGACAGAGCCAGGTTTTTCCCTGCACCACTTCACTAGCAAACACACACACACACATTTTCTCTCTGCATCAATATGAACCAGAGGTCATTCCAAGGTCAGGTCAATACAGTGTTAAAAAACATTTAGCCGGCGTTTGCTTTTGTCCCTCTGTTGATCTGTTTTTCTTTTTATCCCTGTTCTGTGTTTATACCTGTAGTTTGTGTTGTCTATTGAGTGTCATTTTGTAATAAGGGTCTAATTTGGTGCATGCACACACAGGCACACACACACACACACACACACACACACACACACACACACACACACACACACACACACACACACACACACACACACACACACACACACACACACACACACACACACACACACACACACACACACACACACACACACAGGCACAGGTGGGTGAGAGTAGGCAACAATCCATCCACCACGCTGGCCCTCAACACGGGGGCCCTCAGGGATGCGAACACCTGAGGGGTGTTCGCTTTAGTAGTGCAGATAGATTGTAGATTCCAGCAATGTAATTTTCTGCATCATTTCCAATCCCCCATATGTTTGTAAATATAAATAGGACCAGTCAACAGTTTGGACACACTCCAGGATTTTTCTTTATTTTAATATTTTCTACATTGTAGAATAATAGTGAAGACATCAAAACTATGAGCATTCTCTCAACCAGCTTCATCAGGTAGTCCCCTGGAATGCATTTCAAATAATATCAACAACATAGCTCAGGCCGTAGGAAGTGTAATGAACACAATGGGAGACAGAGAGCTGGTTTCAGGCGCAGGGCGCAGAAGTTGTTTATTGTAAAGGACCACATTAGGAGGCAGGTAGCTGGGTCCAGGGGCAGGCAGAAGGTCATACAGAAGGTCATTCCTTTGATAAAAGGAAATCTGATAGGCTAAGGTACAGGCAGGGTATAGACAAAAACTATCATACACGAGAGGATTACATTACAGGAAAAAACAGCACTCCGAATAGAAGTGTGTGACAAAACAAACAATACCTCTCAGAGATGTGGTGCAAAGAACTGAACTAAATAGTGCATGATAATGACATACAGGTGTGTGAACAGGTGATCAGAATTCAGGTGATTGGAATCTGGAGAGTCAGCTGCGTTCAGGGGATCTATGTGTTTGAGAGTGTGGGCTGGAAAGGGAACTGCGTTCAGGGGATCTGTGTGTTTGAGAGTGTGGGCTGGAAAGGGAACTGCGTTTAGGGGATCTATGTGTTTGAGTGTGTGGGCTGGAAAGGGAACTGCGTTTAGGGGATCTATGTGTTTGAGAGTGTGGGCTGGAAAGGGAACTCCGTTTAGGGGATCTATGTGTTTGAGAGTGTGGGCTGGAAAGGGAACTGCGTTTAGGGGATCTATGTGTTTGAGTGTGTGGGCTGGAAAGGGAACTGCGTTTAGGGGATCTATGTGTTTGAGAGTGTGGGCTGGAAAGTGGGCTGGAAAGGGAACTGCGTTTAGGGGATCTATGTGTTTGAGAGTGTGGGCTGGAAAGTGGGCTGGAAAGTGAGCTGCGTTTAGGGGATCTATGTGCTTGAGAGTGTGGGCTGGAAAGTGGGCTGGAAAGGGAACTGCGTTTAGGGGATCTATGTGTTTGAGAGTGTGGGCTGGAAAGTGGGCTGGAAAGGGAACTGCGTTTAGGGGATCTATGTGTTTGAGAGTGTGGGCTGGAAAGTGGGCTGGAAAGTGAGCTGCGTTTAGGGGATCTATGTGTTTGAGTGTGTGGGCTGGAAAGGGAACTGCGTTTAGGGGATCTATGTGTTTGAGAGTGTGGGCTGGAAAGTGGTCTGGAAAGGGAACTGCTTTTAGGGGATCTATGTGTTTGAGAGTGTGGGCTGGAAAGTGGGCTGGAAAGTGAGCTGCGTTTAGGGGATCTATGTGTTTGAGAGTGTGGGCTGGAAAGTGGGCTGGAAAGGGAACTGCGTTTAGGGGATCTATGTGTTTGAGAGTGTGGGCTGGAAAGTGGGCTGGAAAGGGAACTGCGTTTAGGGGATCTATGTGTTTGAGAGTGTGGGCTGGAAAGTGGGCTGGAAAGTGAGCTGCGTTCAGGGGATCTATGTGGTTTTTTTTTTTAAATCACCTTTATTTAACCAGGTAGGCTAGTTGAGAACAAGTTCTCATTTGCAACTGCGACCTGGCCAAGATAAAGCATAGCAGTGTGAACAGACAACAACACAGAGTTACACATGGAGTAAACAATTAACAAGTCAATAACACAGTAGAAAAAAAGAAAAAAAAAGAAAAAAGGAGTCTATATCCATTGTGTGCAAAAGGCATGAGGAGGTAGGAGAATAATTACAATTTAGCAGATTAACACTGGAGTGATAAATGATCAGATGGTCATGTGCAGGTAAAGATACTGGTGTGCAAAAGAGCAGAAAGTAAATAAATAAAAACAGTATGGGGATGAGGTAGGTAAATTGGGTGGGCTATTTACCAATGGATTATGTACAGCTGCAGCGATCGGTTAGCTGCTCAGATAGCAGATGTTTAAAGTTGGTGAGGGAGATAAAAGTCTCCAACTTCAACGATTTTTGCAATTCGTTCCAGTCACATGCAGCAGAGAACTGGAAGGAAAGGCGGCCAAATGAGGTGTTGGCTTTAGGGATGATCAGTGAGATACACCTGCTGGAGCACGTGTTATGGGTGGGTGTTGCCATCGTAACCAGTGAACTGAGATAAGGCGGAGCTTTACCTAGCATGGACTTGTAGATGACCTGGAGCCAGTGAGTCTGGCGACGAATATGTAGCGAGGGCCAGCCGACTAGAGCATACAGGTCAAGGTGGTGGGTGGTATAAGGTGCTTTAGTAACAAAGCGGATGGCACTGTGATAAACTGCATCCAGTTTGCTGAGTAGAGTATTGGAAGCCATTTTGTAGATGACATCGCCGAAGTCGAGGATCGGTAGGATAGTCAGTTTTACTAGGGTAAGTTTGGCGGCGTGAGTGAAGGAGGCTTTGTTGCGAAATAGAAAGCCGACTCTAGATTTAATTTTGGATTGGAGATGTTTGATATGAGTCTGGAAGGAGAGTTTACAGTCTAGCCAGACACCTATGTACTTAAAGATGTCCACGTACTCTAGGTCGGAACCATCCAGGGTGGTGATGCTAGTCGGGCGTGCGGGTGATGGCAGCGAACGGTTGAAAAGCATGCATTTGGTTTTAAGAGCGTTTAAGAGCAGTTGGAGGCCACGGAAGGAGTGTTTTATGGCGCGGAAGCTCGTTTGGATGTTAGATAGCACAGTGTCCAAGGCAGGGCTAGAAGTATACATAATGGTGTCGTCTGCGTAGAGGTGGATCAGGGAATCGCCCGCAGCAAGAGCAACATCATTGATATATACAGAGAAAAGAGTCGGCCCGAGAATTGAACCCTGTGGCACCCCCATAGAGACTGCCAGAGGACCGGACAACATGCCCTCCGATTTGACACACTGATCTCTGTCTGCATAGTAGTTGGTGATGTGTGTTTGAGAGTGTGGGCTGGAAAGGGAACTGCGTTCAGGGGATCTATGTGTTTGAGAGTGTGGGCTGGAAAGGGAACTGCGGTTAAGGGATCTACGTGTTTGAGAGTGTGGGCTGGAAAGGGAACTGCGTTTAGGGGATCTATGTGTTTGAGAGTGTGGGCTGGAAAGGGAACTGCGTTTAGGGGATCTATGTGTTTGAGAGTGTGGGCTGGAAAGGGAACTGCGTTTAGGGGATCTATGTGTTTGAGAGTGTGGGCTGGAAAGGGAACTGCGTTTAGGGGATCTACGTGTTTGAGAATCTGGGCTGGAAAGGGAACTGCGTTTAGGGGATCTATGTGTTTGAGAGGGTGGGCTGGAAAGGGAACTGCGTTTAAGGGATCTATGTGTTTGAGAGTGTGGGCTGGAAGCAGATGTTACAGGAAGCTCTCTCATCCATTTATATGCAGATGACAGTCTTATACTCAGCTGGTCCCTCCCCGGATTATGTGTTAAACACTCTTAAAACAAAACTTTCTTAGTGTCCAAAAAGCTTTCTCTGCCCTTAACCTTGTTCTGAACACCTCCAAAACAAAGGTCACGTGTTCTGGTAAGAAGAATGAACCTCTCTCCAATGGTGTGATTACTATCTCTGAGGGTGTAGAACTTGGGAGTATGACTAGACTAGACTGTACTTCTCTCAGGACATATCAAAGCTGCAGGTTAAGGTTAAATCTAGACTTGGTTTCCTCTACTTAATCGCTCCTCTTTCACCCCAGTTGCCAAACTAACCCTGATTCAGATGACCATCCTAACCATGCTAGATTACAGAGACCTAATTTATAGATCGGCAGGTAAGGGTGCTCTCAAGCGACTAGATGTTCTTTATCATTTGGCCATCAGATTTGCCACCAATGCTCCTTATAGGACACATCACTGCACTCTACACTCCTCTGTCAACTGGTCATCTGTATACCCTTTACAAGACACATTGGTTGATGCTTATTTATTAAACCCTCGTAGGCCTCACTCCCCCTTAACTGAGAGACCTCCTGCAGCCCTCATCCTCCACATACAACACCTATTCTCCCCCGTCACATTCTGTTCAAGGTCCCCAAAGCACACACATCCCTGGGTCGCTCCTCTTTTCAGTTCGCTGCAGCCATTGACTGGAACGAGCTGCAAAAAACACTCAAACTGGACAGTTTTATCTCCATCTCTTCATTCAAAGACTCCATCATGGACACTGTTGTGGCTGCTTCGTATGATGTATTGTTGTCTCTATGTTCTTGCCTTTGTGCTGTTGTCTGTGCCCAATAGTGTTTGTACCATGTTTTGTGTTGCTATCATGTTGTTGTTTTCTTGTGCTGCTACCATGTTGTGCTGCTGCCATGATGTGTTGCTACCATGTTGTCATGTTGTGTTGCTATCATATTGTTGTCATGTTGTGCTGTTACCAGGTTGTTGTCATGTGGTGTTTCTACCATGTTGTTGTCACGTGGTGTTTCTACCATGTTATTGTCATGTAATGTTGCTACCATGTAGTTGTCATGTGGTGCTGCTACCATGTTGTTGTCATGTTGTGTTGCAACCATGTCTTTGTCATGTTGTGTTGCTTCCATATTGTTGTCATGTTGTGTTGCTACCATGTTTTGTCATTTGGTAATAATACCATGTTGTTGTCATGTTGTGTTGCTACAATTTTGATGTCATGTTGTGATGCTACCATGTTGTTGTCATTTTGTGATGCTGCCATGTTGTTGTCATGTTGTGATGCTGCCATGTTGTTGTCATGTTGTTTTTCTACCATGTTGTTGTCATATGGTGTTGCTACCATGTTGTTGTCTTGTGGTGTTGCTACAGTGTTGTTGTCATGTGGTCTTGCTACCATATGATTGTCATGTGGTGTTGCTACCATGTGGTTGTCATGTGGTGTTGCTACCATGTTTTTTTCATGCTTTGATGATGTCATGTTGTGTTGCTACCATGTTGTTGTCATGTGGTGATGCTGCTATGTTGTTGTCATGTTGTGGTGCTACCAAGTTGTTGGCATGTTGTGTTGCTACCATGTTGTTGTCATGTGGTGTTGAATTTCTCCTTAACTGACTTGCCTAGTTAAATAAATGTTAAATACAAAATAAAAACTACGGACCAAGTATATTTTACATTCGTAATCTTGTTGGTTTTAGTCCCACCCTTCAGGTCCACTCAACCCCTCCCATCTATCTCTGAACACCGTCTAGTTTTGGTTTCTATTTGCCATATATTTATCAACTGTGTAACATATTTGTGGGCTGTTTGGGAATAGCAGTTCAATAGTTGCAATGGGGACTATTTTGGGAGCTTGGCCAGCCCCCATACTAGAGAGAGGCATCGACGTGCACACCACACCCGTAGGTAGGACAGATTACCAAATCATTAGCACGAGTCAATTGTCATAAAAAGATTGGTAACCTGCATATTCTCCACAATGCATGTGTTCGTTATATAGTCCAAATATTATTTAAGATACATCACGTCGGAGGTCGTCATTACAGTAAATACCTCACATGCAACTGTGATAATACTATGTCATTTGTATGCTTACAAAGTGTATTAAATTAGTTATCTGACTTCATTAAGATTATTTGAATCCACCTCAATCAGTGTAGATTAAGTGGAGGAGACTGATTAAAGAAAGATTTTTAAGTCTTGAGACAATTGAGACATGGATTGCGTATGAGTGCCATTCAGAGAGTGAATGGGCAAGACATTGCCTTTGAACGGGGTATGGTATTAGGTGTTCAATACAGTAATATGACATCTGGGGGGGGGGGGGTGCAGTCACCCCAACGCATCACAGAGGGCACACTGCCTGCCCTCCAAGACATCTACAGCACAGGAAGGCCAAGCCATGGCCTGTTCACCCCACTACCATCTAGAAGCCGGAGACAGTACAGGTGCATCAAAGCTGGGACCGAGAGACTGATAAACAGCTTCTATCTCCGGGCCATCAGACTGTTAAACAGTCATCACTTGCCAGCCTCCGCCCAATACCCTTCCCTGAACCGTAGTCACTGTTACTAGCCAGCCTCTGCCCAGTACCCTGCTCTGAGCCTTAGTCACTGTTACTAGCCAGCCTCCGCCCAGTACCCTGCTCTGAGCCTTAGTCACTGTTACTAGCCGGCCTCCGCCCAGTACACTGCTCTGAGCCTTAGTCACTGTTACTAGCCAGCCTCCGCCCAGTACCCTGCTCTGAGCCTTAGTCACTGTTACTAGCCGGCCTCCGCCCAATACCCTTCCCTGAACCTTAGTCACTGTTACTAGCCGGCCTCCGCCCAATACCCTTCCCTGAACCTTAGTCACTGTTACTAGCCGGCCTCTGCCCAGTACCCTGCCCACCTTCCTAATATTGAGTTGCCCCCCCTTTTTGCCCTCAGAACAACCTTAATTCATCGGGTATGGACTCTACAAGGTGTCAAATGTGTTCCACAGGGATGCTGGCCAATGTTGACTCCAATGCTTCCCACAGTTGTGTCAAGTTGGCTGGATTTCCTTTGGTTGGTGGACCATTCTTGATACACATAGGAAATGGTTGAGTGTGAAAAGCCCAGCAGCGTTGCAGTTCTTGACACAAACCAGTTGGTCTGGCACCTACCACCATACTCTGTTTAAAGGTAAATGTTTTGTCTCGCCCATTCTCCCTCTGAATGCCACACATATACAATCAATGTCTCAATTGTCGCAATGCTTAAAAATCCTTCTTTAACCCGTCTCCTCTTCATCGTCACTGATTGAAGTGGATTTAAAAGGTGACATCAATAAGAGATCATAGCTTTCTCCTGGATTCACCTGGTCAGTCTGTCATGTTAGAGCATGTTTTGTACACTCAGTGTATATAGTTTTGCCTCCCAAAAATAAGCATTTCCATACACATCTAAAAATGTATGAATTAAAAATTGGAGAACAGTAATATTTTACACACATGAGAAATAATTTCTCATGAAAAAACATAAATGTACAAAATAGGTGGGTATCGCATTTTGGAAGTAAACTCTTGATATATTCCCTCACATTCCCCTTGGCAGCAGGTGTCCAGGGTTTTCCTCAATGTTCTATTCTGTGGTACTAGATATCACAGCATCACAGCCGAAGGGCTGCTGGAGAGAGATGGTGAAATAAATCCCAGTGCAATGAAGAACAGACTTCAGTACTTTTCACCGCCTTTTTTTGGTGGAGCTGTCCATGCGAGCGCGGGTGTGTGCGTGTCAAAAATATGGCTGGTGTGTGTATGTGTGTGTGAGTGTACATGCGTGTGCCTGTATGAAATACAGCTAGTGTGGGTATGCTGTCTGGGTCCCACAGAGATGTTACAGGAGATTCATTTGTTTTTTCTTCCCTCCGGCGGGCTTCTTCTATCTCCAACAGACAGCCACAGTTCACTTGACCCAGACCAACCCAGCCTTACCCAGACCTAGCCTCAACCAGCCTTATCCAGACCCAGCTTTATCCAGACCCAGCCTTACCCAGACCCAGCCGTATCTAGACCCAGCCTTATCCAGACCCAGTCTTACCCAGCCTTATCCAGACCCAGTCTTACCCAGCCTTACCCAGCCTTATCCAGACCCAGCCTTATCTAGACCCAGCCTTATCCAGACCCAGCCTTTTCCAGACCCAGTCTTACCCAGCCTTATCCAGAACCAGTCTTACCCAGCCTTACCCAGACCCAGCCTTATCCAGACCCAGCCTTATCCAGACCCAGTCTTACCCAGCCTTATCCAGAACCAGTCTTACCCAGCCTTATCCAGACCCAGCCTTATCCAGACCCAGTCTTACCCAGCCTTATCCAGAACCAGTCTTACCCAGCCTTACCCAGACCCAGCCTTATCCAGACCCAGCCTTATCCAGACCCAGTCTTACCCAGCCTTATCCAGAACCAGTCTTACCCAGCCTTATCCAGAACCAGTCTTACCCAGCCTTATCCAGACCCTGCCTTATCCAGACCCAGTCTTACCCAGCCTTATCCAGAACCAGTCTTACCCAGCCTTACCCAGACCCAGCCTTATCCAGACCCAGCCTTATCCAGACCCAGTCTTACCCAGCCTTATCCAGAACCAGTCTTACCCAGCCTTACCCAGACCCAGCCTTATCCAGACCCAGCCTTATCCAGAATCAGTCTTACCCAGCCTTATCCAGATCCAGTCTTACCCAGCCTTATCCAGAACCAGTCTTACCCAGCCTTATCCAGAACCAGTCTTACCCAGCCTTATCCAGAACCAGTCTTACCCAGCCTTATCCAGACCCAGTCTTACCCAGCCTTATCCAGAACAAGTCTTACCCAGCCTTATCCAGAGCCAGTCTTACCCAGCCTTACCCAGCCGTTTCCTCCTAAGGAGCTGCCCCTTTTTTTCAATTTTCCCCTACATTACATACCCAAATCTGTAGCTCAGGCCCTGAAGCAAGGATATGCATATTATTGGTACCATTTGAAAGGTAACGCTTTGAAGTTGGTGGAAATGTGAAAGGAATGTAGGAGAATATAACAATAGATCTGGTAAAAGATAATACAAAGACAAAAACAAATGCTCTTTTGTATTTATTTTGTACCATCATCTTTGAAATGCAAGAGAAAGGCCATAATGTATTTTTCCAGCCCAGGTGCAATTAATAACTTTTCATGTTCAAAATTGTGCACTCTCCTCAAACAATAGCATGGTATTCTTTCACTGTAATAGCTACTGTAGATTGGACTCCGATCCCGAAGAAGTTATCTAGACCCAGTCTTACCCAGCCTTACCCAGACCCAGTCTTACCGAGCCTTATCCAGACCCAGTTTTAACCAACCTTATCCAGACCCACCCTTCCCAGCCTAATCCAGAACCAGAACAAAATGTGGAAAAAAGTGAAGGTGTTTGGAAACTTTCCGAACGTACTGTAAATAGACACACACACTGCCCTGCTCTGTACGTGGAGGTAAAGGATAGACATATCATCCCTCTCTACAGCCTTCTTCCCTCTCTCTATCCCTCTCTCTGCTGGCCTGGTCTGTTTATCGGTTTATCTGTTAATTCCCTCTCTCCCTCTCTCCTGCCTCAGAGATCTCTCCTCTTCTCCAGGAGGAGACACTTATCCTCCCATCACTGCTTAGTAATGGAATATGAAGGAACGAGAGGGTGTGTGTGTGTGTGTGTGCTTGTTTGTGTGTGAGTGAGTGAGTGTGTGCGTTTGTGCATGCATGCTTGTTTGTGTGTGTGCCTGCAGGAGTGTGTGTGTGTGTGTATGTGTGTTGAAGGGAAGTGAGTAATAGTGTATGGCTTGCTGTGAGCAATGAGAGGTCCTTTCTGCTGTGTGATTTATCCTGGCCTGTTCAGAAAGCTAACATATGTATCTGATCGTCAGAGCCAATATTCAGGTAGGCAGGCAGGGCTGGAGGAGAGATATGGACCAGCTCAGCTCTCCTCTACTGAAGGACAGAGCCAGGTTTCTCCCTGCACCACTTCACTAGCAAACACACACACACAAGTGACCACTTGGACGCATGCACCCCCCCCCCCCCCCCCCCCACACACACACACAAGGTCAGGGCAAAACAGATTCAACTGAGCTTCTAAAACCATTTTGCTGCCATTTGCTTTTATCCCACTGTTGTTCTATTCTGATGTTCTGTTGTTCTGATGTTCTGATGTTCTGATGTTCTGTTGTTCTGTTGTTCTATAGTTCTGATGTTCTGTTGTTCTGATGTTCTGTTGTTCTGATGTTCTGTTGTTCTGTTGTTTTGATGTTCTGAAGTTCTGTTGTTCTGATGTTCTGTTGTTCTGTTGTTCTGTTGTTCTGATGTTCACACACGCACGCACGCACACAGGCAGGCAGGCACGCACACAGGCAGGCAGGCAGGCAGACAGACAGACAGACAGACAGACAGACAGACAGACAGACAGACAGACAGACAGACAGACAGACAGACAGACAGACAGACAGACCATGCTGCTGTTCCAGTTTCAACTGACCTGAGCCCTAGGACCATGCCCCAGGACTACCTGACATGATGACTCCTTGCTGTCCCCAGTCTACCTGGCCATGCTGCTGCTCCAGTTTCAACTTCCACCTGACTGTGCTGCTGCTCTAGTTTCAACTGTTCTGCCTTATTATTATTCGACCATGCTGGTCATTTATGAACATTGAACATCTTGACCATGTTCTGTTATAATCTCCACCCGGCACAGCCAGAAGAGGACTGGCCACCCCACATAGCCTGGTTCCTCTCTAGGTTTCTTCCTAGGTATTGGCCTTTCTAGGGAGTTTTTCCTAGCCACCGTGCTTCTCCACCTGCATTGCTTGCTGTTTGGGGTTTTAGGCTGGGTTTCTGTACAGCACTTTGAGATATCAGCTGATGTACGAAGGGCTATATAAATAAATTTGATTTGATTTGATTTGACAGAGACAGACAGACAGACAGACAGTGATATGCCTAGAATGAACATGGAGCGCCAAGCAGATGGAATTTGATGATTTTAAAACGGAAGAATAAATCCTCTAACTAATAACAATGCACAGTGCGGAGAGAGCCACATCTCCTCCCAATATTAACACAGCTATGGTGACTGGCCCAGCCGTGTGTGTTTGTGTGTGTGTGTGTGTGTGTGTGTGTGTGTGTGTGTGTGTGTGTGTGTGTGTGTGTGTGTGTGTGTGTGTGTGTTGCATGCTGACTGTAGTGCTTAGCCTTCTCCCTAGTGGGTCACTATGCTGGATGGCCATGAATACAAAGACTTTAATTAACGGTTTAGGAGGACACACTATGTATGTGTGTGTGTGTTTGCGTGTGTGTGTGTGTGACATATTCAGACAAACACATGTTTGTGCAAGTGTTCTTGCTTGCCAGCCTGCATGCCTCTATGTACATGTATATGCGTGCACATACATGTGTGTGTGTCCTTTAGCATGTTTATGTTGCGTACATACAGTGGCTGGCGTGACAGGGTTCAGCTGTGTGCCTGTTGCTACCTGCCTGACATCCATCACCAGGGGAGACTTAAAGAGACGGGCAGACAGATCATCCATAAAAACATTCAAAACAACTTCATTCAGGTAGACTGGAGTCTTCTAGAACTCACTACCTCTGTCAGGATGCAATCAGAATAACCTACAGGCGTGAAATAGAGCCATACAACGTCTGAATCAGGAACCAAATCTGTCTCTCAGAGTTGGAGATGAGGCTGGATGGAGGGATGGAAGGATGAGAAAACGAGTGTACAGTGCTGCTGTCACAGTGACTGCACACAGAGAGCACGGTGTTATAACAGTATTTTAGTACTGTCTGCGTCCCAAATTGTACCCTATTCCCTATGTAGTGCACTTATTTTGACCAAGGCCATAGGGTTCTGGTCAAACGGAGTGTACTATATAGGAAATACAGTGCCGTTTGGGACGCAGCTCTGGTGTGGATTTTCTCTCTGTTGGGTTCAATGATTCCATGTTTTAGGAGAAGAACCTGTTCAAAATAGTTGAAGAGGTGACTCAAACTACCAAACTATTCAGAAAACATTCCAAACTACGAAGGTATTTACAACATTCAAACAACCAAAGTATTCCAGACATGGCAAGTACACTAGCTTTTTGGTAGAGCACGACACTACTGGGGACACCCATACAAAAAATGAACGCATTCGCTGATATACTGTGTCACTAAATGGCTTGTTTTATATTATGTATCAGAGATCTAGTGTTTATTAATTAACATTACTATCAGGGTCTTCTGCCTTTCAGAGTTTTCTGTCCTGTCCCTGTATGTTCTGTCTCTGTCTGTTCTGTCTCTGTCTCTGTCTCGGTCTCGGTCTCTGTCTCTGTCTCTGTCTCTGTCTCTGTCTCTGTCTCTGTCTCTGTCTCTGTCTCTGTCTCTGTCTCTGTCTCGGTCTCTGTCTGTCCTGTCTCTGTCTGTTCTGTCTCTGTCTCTGTCTCTGTCTCTGTCTCTGTCTCTGTCTCTGTCTCTGTCTCTGTCTCTGTCTCTGTCTCTGTCTCTGTCTCTGTCTCTGTCTCTGTCCCTGACCTGTCTTTGTCTGTCCTGTCTCTGTCTGTCCTGTCTCTGTCTCTGTCCTGACTCTGTCTGTCCTGTCTCTGTCTCTCCTGTCTCTGTCTGTTCTGTCTCTGTCTCTGTCCCTGAACTGTCTGCCCTGTCTGCCCTGTCTGCCCTGTCTGCCCTGTCTCTGTCTGTCCTGTCTCTGTCTGTCCTGTCTCTGTCTGTTCTGTCTCTGTCTCTGTCCTGTCTGTCCTGTCTCTGTCCTGTCTGTCCTGTCTCTGTCTCTGTCTCTGTCCTGTCTGTCCTGTCTCTGTCCAGTCTCTGTCCTGTCTGTCTCTGTCTGTCATGTCTCTGTCTGTCCTGTCTCTGTCTGTCTCTGTCTCTGTCTCTGTCTCTATCTCTGTCTCTGTCTCTGTCTCTGTCTCTGTCTCTGTCTCTGTCTCTGTCTCTGTCTCTGTCTCTGTCCTGTCTGTCCTGTCTCTGTCCAATCTCTGTCCTGTCTCTGTCTGTCCTGTCTCTGTCTGTCCTGTCTCTGTCTGTCCTGTCTCTGTCTCTGTCTGTCCTATCTCTGTCTCTGTCCAGTCTGTCCTGTCTCTGTCCAATCTCTGTCCTGTCTCTGTCTGTCCTGTCTCTGTCTGTCCTGTCTCTGTCTCTGTCTGTCATGTCTCTGTCTGTTCTGTCTCTGTCTGTCCTGTCTCTGTCTGTCCTGTCTCTGTCCTGTCTGTCCTGTCTCTGTCCTGTCTGTCCTGTCTCTGTCTGTCCTGTCTGTCTCTGTCTCTGTCCTGTCTGTCCTGTCTCTGTCTGTTCTGTCTCTGTCTGTCCTGTCTCTGTCCTGTCTGTCCTGTCTCTGTCCTGTCTGTCCTGTCTCTGTCTGTCCTGTCTGTCTCTGTCTCTGTCCTGTCTGTCCTGTCTCTGTCTGTCCTGTCTCTGTCCTGTCTTTGTCCTGTCTCTGTCTGTCCTGACTCTGTCTGTCCTGTCTCTGTCCTGTCTGTCCTGTCTGTCTGTCCTGTCTCTGTCTCTGTCCTGTCTGTCCTGTCTCTGTCTGTCCTGTCTCTGACCTGTCTGTCCTGTCTCTGTCTGTCTGTCCTGTCTGTCCTGTCTCTGTCCTGTCTGTCCTGTCTCTGTCTGTCCTCTCTCTGTCTCTGTCTGTCCTGTCTGTCTCTGGCTGTCTCTGTCTGTCCTGTCTGTCTCTGTTTCTGTCTGTTCTGTCTCTGTCTGTTCTGTCTTTGTCTGTCCTTCTCTGTCTGTCCTGTCTGTCTGTCTGTCCTGTCTTTGTCTGTCTCAGCTGTTCTCTTGCCTCCAGCTAGCATCAGCATTATGTTAAAGAGATCAATGTTAATGTTCACCCCAAATCAACGTTTTTGTTCCGACCTCAGAAGTGGTCATGCTGCGTCTATATCCCTCTCCATCTGTTGTCTAGAACACGCTGTAGGCTGCGAATGAGGAGAAATCTACAGGAGTCAACAGAAACCAGCCCTGTGAGAGTACCACTACTACCCCTTTAAAGGGACCTTTCACTCACAACTTGAACTTTGTCTAAGTGTTCATGGCCACTGTCTAATTTCCTGGCATTACTAGTTAAATGTTGTGCTCATCTTTTCCATTCATTTGAAGTGGAGACATATGGATGGATGTACAAAACGATGTTGTGGGATGTGGATAGCATCTGACAATTTTTGATTTGAAATTGAAATGTCCCTTTAAGCTCTACTAACAACAATGCCTCGCTACATTCATCCCTCACACTGAGGATTTATGTTACGGCATTACCAAAATGAAATGGCTCACTCTCTTTTGAATAAAATAGTATTTTGGAATGAGACATTCATTAGGAGCTAGGGCCAAATCCTCCCACTTAGCTTTGCTGCTGTCTCTGCCAGTAGATTGATTAGCAGCTAGTGAAGTAAACACCTGGTTTCAAACACTATTTGAAATATGTCATATACTTCTTCTTTAGCCTACATGCCTGGAGTGTGTGCTCCAGGTGGGCGGGGTTTGTACTTGTGCCACTGTTCTATTGCTTCCATTGCGACAGGCCAACTCAATCAAGCATATCTAGAGCATTTGAAGTTATTTCAAATTGTATTTGAACCCTGGTTTGGTAGCAATGCTAGCATCAGTATTCATTAGCAGCTAGCTGTTGATGCTAGGCTATCAGTATGCAGGCTGTGCCTCTGTAATGGTAGTATCGTAGCCCAGCAGCTTGTGGCCAGATGTCATAGCAGGCAATATTTCCTATTTCTTATTCACACAGAATACAAACTGCAGGTATTAGTGGTTATTTATGATGAGGGAGAGGGTGGGAGAGGGAGGAAGGAGAGGGAGGAAAGTTAATTTGTGCTGCTCTGGCTGTTGTGTGGTTCTGCAGAGGTGATGGATGTTGCTGAGTGTTCTAGCAGGCTGGTGGAATGGTTCTGGCTACAGCAGAGTATTGCTAGTATATTATATTATAATATAGAATACTACACTTATGTTCTCTAAATACATTCTGTTGTTGTTTTCTATTTGAAAGTAAATAGCATGAAGAACTGATACTTCATTAAACTCCTTTAAACTTTAAACAAATTCTTGGCCAAAAAATGCAGAAAAGCTGGATGAAACAAAGAATGTGATTTCCTGATTATGGTATATACTTTAAACTGAAATAAAGATATACAACTATATGAGTTGGACCAGTCTCTTTGATTTGAATGGTTCACCTTGAGAACTGTCTGCAGTGATTGTCATTTAGTTGTGCAGATGAGTATTATCTCAGATATAAAACAGATGGCAGTTGGAACTGAGCCTGGTAGATGTGTTGATCTGAGGCTTTAATAATCATTATAATGTTTGATGATGTTTAACAAAGCATGAGCTGCAGTCATTAAAATGTCTATTGTCAATAAATCAGTTCCTCCTGTCTGCATGCACATCCTCCAAACGTACTCTTGAAGAGCACACAGCACTTTACTGTACAGTACGTGCTACAGCACACCATGCATTATAGTGCTATCGATCCACTGTGTAATTTACAGTGTCTACTCAACGTGGTATTCACTGCCTACTGTAGTTGTTGCTGAATGATGTGTTGTTTAATCAAGCCCAGAAGGTTCCTTAGGTCCTATAGATGAAGTCATCTAGAAGGTATTGATGGTTCCTATAAGTCCCGTTCCCTCTCCTCCCCCTCCATTAGGGTGAGTCACAGCCAGCCACCGGGCCTTGATGGACAGACCATTACTCCTCAGTCCACTGGGTCTGCTAAGTGCAATGCATTTTTACAAGCTGGATAAAAAAAAGAGGAAGAGGGGGATGAGGAGCCCCCTAACCCCCTAATTTCCTAACTCACTAGCCCCCTAGCTCCCTAAACCCCTGGCTCCCTAACCTCTTAACCACCTAGCCTCCTACCCCCTTAACCGCTAGCTCCCTAACACAATAGCCACCTAGCCCCCTAACCTCCTTACCCCCTAGCCCCCTAGGCTCCTAACCCCATAGCCCCCTAGGCTCCTAACCAAATAGCCCCCTAACCCCCTAGGCTCCTAGCCCCCTAGGCTCCTAACCCCTTAGCCCCCTAACCCCATAGCCCCCTAGGCTCCTAACCCCATAGCCCCCTAGGCTCCTAACCCCATAGCCCCCTAACCCCCTAGGCACCTAACCCCTTAGCCCCCTAACCCCATAACCCCTTAACCCCCTACCCCCTTAGGCTCCTAACCCCTTAGCCCCCTAACCCCCTAGCCCCCTAGGCTCCTAACCCCTTAATCCCCTAGCCTCCTAACCCCCTAGCCCCTAGCCTCCTAACCCCTAGCCCCCTAGCCTCCTAAACCCCTAGCCCCCTAGCCTCCTAACTCCTTAGTCTCCTAACTCCCAAGCCCCCTAGCTTCCTAACCCTTTAGTCTCCTAACCCCCTAGTCCCCTAACCTCCGTACCCCTAGCCCCCTAGCCTCCTAACTACCTAGCCCTATAGTCTCCTAACCCATTAGCCCTCTAAACCCTAGCCCCCTAACCCCCTAGACCCTAGCCTCCTAAACCCTAGACCCTAACCCCCTATCCCCCTAACCCCCTTATACCCTAGCCTCCTACCCCATAGCCCCCTAGCCTCCTAATCCCTTAGTCTACTAGCCTCCAAACCCCCTAGCCTCCTAAGCCCTAGCCTCCTAACCCCTTAACCATTAGCTCCCTAACCCCCTAGCCCCCTAACATCCTTACCCCCTAGCCCACTAACCCCCTATCCTCCTAACCCCTCGCCTCTTAACCCCTTAACCACTAGCTCCCTAACCACTTAGCCCCCTAGCCTCCTTAACCCCTCGCCCCCTAGACCCATTCCCACTAGCCCCCTAGCCTCTTAACCCATTAGCCCTCTAACCCCTAATCCCTTAACCCCCTAGCCTCCTAACCCCCTAGCCCCCTAGCCTCCTAACCCCCTAGCCTCCTAACCCCTTAGCCTCCAAACCCCCTAGCCTCATAGCTCCCTAGCCTCCTAACCCACTAGCCTCCTAACCCCTTAGCCTCCTAACCCCCTAGCCTCCTAACCCCCTAGCCTCCTAACCGCTTAGCCTCCTAACCCTCTAGCCCCCTAGCCTCCTAACCCCCTAGCCTCCTAACCGCTTAGCCTCCTAACCCTCTAGCCCCCTACATTAGCACCTAACCTCCTACCCACCTACCCACCCAACCTCCTTTTAACCTCCTTTATAGCACCCGACCACTAGGCTCCTAACCCCTTAGCCCCCTAACCCCCTAGCCCCTTAGGCTCCTAACCCCTTAAGAACTCCCCATCAACATCTGTCAGTTTAAACTACAGATATCAGGTTGTTTGTATGGGCTGCGTCTCAATCCACCACATCCGTTTTGCTCTACGAACTCCACTAGTGTCACTGTACCCATTCTGAAGTCGGTAACGTTGATGTGCCTATGAACTCCACTAGTGTCACTGTACCCCTTCTGAAGTCGGTAACGTTGATGTGCCTATGAACTCCACAAGTGTCACTGTACCCCTTCCGAAGTCGGTAACGTTGATGTGCCAACTTCTGTCTGTAGCGTCCGAACAGTTTGAGCTAGAAGCTATTACTATGGACCCCACTATGGACAGGGGAGTCTGTCACGAATACAATGGTGTTCTCCGGTTTTGCTCTGCAACCCTCTGGGACTGGGACTCGTCTGAAGGTAACCAACCCATACAAACAAATGGAAGTATGGAGGCCAACACAAAAACCAAACTATTTCCTGAGCTTCTTACATCTCCTAGATATAGGACGGACGCTTCAAAACCTTATTCCTTATTTCTTTTTGGTATTTTTTTGCCATTAATGTGTTATTCAATGCATTTCTATGGGCTGTAGTAGTAAAGGCCAAATTCTATATTTTATCAAATAATGTTTTAATGAGACTTTTAGAAACGCAGAGAACACAATTGTGTTGAATGCATTCAGTTGTGCAAATTACTAGGTTCCCTGCTCTCCTCCCTTACTCTCTTCTCCTCTCCTCTCAGTGAAAAATATTAACAGGGGTCCTCTCATTTGTCTCCTGGTTGGTTGGCTGTGTGATGCAGCCACTCGGACAGAGAGAGTAAAACATCACAGATCACAACCTGGAGAGAAGAGAAGAAGAGGCTTGGCAGTGTTATCTCTATCTCTATCTCTCTCTCTCTCTCTCTCTCTCTCTCTCTCTATCTCTCTCTCTCTCTCTCTCTCTATCTCTCTCTCTCTCTCTCTCTGTCACTCTCTCCTCCCCCTCTCTTTGCTCACTCTCTCTCTTTCCCTCTCATTTCATCTCTCTCCATCTTGCTCTTTCTCCATCTCTCTCTCTCTCTCTCTCTCTCCTACCCCCTCTCTCTGGTTTCTGCCAGAGCAGCCAGATTGCCCTTCAGTTCAGGTAATGAACCCACTCTATCACAGGCCTGTAACACCATTCCCATCGCCTCATTCCTGTTCCCCTTTCATTCCCATCTCACTCGCCCCCAGCTCTCCAGCTTTCCTCACCCCCAGCTCTCCAGCTCTCCAGATCTCCAGCTCTCCTTGCCCCCAGCTCTCCAGCTCTCCAGTTCTCCTCGCCCCCAGCTCTCCAGCTCTCCAGTTCTCCTCACCCCCAGCTCACCAGCTCTCCAGCTCTCCTCGCCCCAAGCTCTCCAGCTCTCCTCACCCCCAGCTCTCCAGCTCTCCAGCTCTCCAGTTCTCCTCGCCCCCAGCTCTCTAGCTCTCCAGTTCTCCTCACCCCCAGCTCACCAGCTCTCCAGCTCTCCTCGCCCCCAGCTCTCCAGCTCTCCAGTTCTCCTCGCCCCCAAATCTCCAGCTCTCCAGCTCTCCAGCTCTCCTCGCCCCAGCTCTCCAGCTCTCCTCGCTCCCAGCTCTCCAGCTCTCCTCGCCTCCAGCTCTCCAGCTCTCCAGTTCTCCTCGCCTCACAACTCAATTATTACAAGACAACGGAATGAGAGCCTGTTTTAGTGACGTTGTTGTAAATGGACATTGTTTCATCTCCCTTTAATCTGTGTGTTTGAAAACAGTTTATGTTGCTTGTTCTGGTCCACCCTTAAGAATAACTTAGAGAATGGGAGGTTGGTCCAAGTTAACAGCTCTGTAACTGTAATGTAACTTCCTGTGACTTTTAGCCAGAGGCCCCTTTAGTTTCAACTCTGCACCGGTGCAGAGAGCAGACTTCAGTTAAGCATTATTCATGTTGCAGATGGTTTGTTGTTTATTATGAAGGGGAGTTTTTGATGGACACACACACACACACACACACACACACACACACACACACACACACACCAGGGGGGTTATAGAAAGGGGCTTTCACAGCGTATGTTCACTACAGGCTTCACTGATCCTCAGGCTCTATCTTAGTGACACACACACATGCACAAAGAGAGATATCTGGGGGAGAAAGAGGGGGAGGCAGAGAGGAGAGGTGTAGAGGGGGAGACAAAGAGGAGAGTTGTAGAGGGGGAGGCAGAGAGGAGAGGTGTAGAGGGGGAGACAGAGAGGAGAGGTGTAGAGGGGGAGACAGAGAGGAGAGTTGTAGAGGGGGAGACAGAGAGGAGAGTTGTAGTGGAGGAGACAGAGAGGAGAGGTGTAGAGGGGGAGTTAGAGAGGAGAGTTGTAGTGGGGGAGACAGAGAGGAGAGGTGTAGAGGGGGAGACAGAGAGGAGAGGTGTAGAGGGGGAGACAGAGAGGAGAGTTGTAGAGCGGGAGACAGAGAGGAGAGTTGTAGAGGGGGAGACAGAGAGGAGAGGTGTAGAGGGGGAGACAGAGAGGAGAGTTGTAGTGGAGGAGACAGAGAGGAGAGTTGTAGTGGGGGAGACAGAGAGGAGAGGTGTAGAGGGGGAGACAGAGAGGAGAGGTGTAGAGGGGGAGACAGAGAGGAGAGGTGTAGAGGGGGAGACAGAGAGGAGAGGTGTAGAGGGGGAGACAGAGAGGAGAGTTGTAGAGGGGGAGACAGAGAGGAGAGTTGTAGAGGGGGAGACAGAGAGGAGAGGTGTAGAGGGGGAGACAGAGAGGGGAGTTGTAGTGGGGGAGACAGAGAGGAGAGGTGGTAGAGGGGGAGACAGAGAGGAGAGGTGTAGAGGGGGAGACAGAGAGGAGAGTTGTAGAGGGGGAGACAGAGAGGAGAGTTGTAGTGGAGGAGACAGAGAGGAGAGGTGTAGAGGGGGAGTTAGAGAGGAGAGTTGTAGTGGGGGAGACAGAGAGGAGAGGTGTAGAGGGGGAGACAGAGAGGGGAGTTGTAGTGGGGGAGACAGAGAGGAGAGGTGTAGAGGGGGAGACAGAGAGGAGAGGTGTAGAGGGGGAGACAGAGAGGAGAGGTGTAGAGGGGGAGACAGAGAGGAGAAGTGTAGAGGGGGAGACAGAGAGGAGAGTTGTAGAGGGGGAGACAGATGTAATGGCTGTAGGAAGGAGTGGAGGACCAAAGCGCAGCGTGGTACGTGTTCACGAGTTTTTAATAGCACTGAACACTGAAATACAAAACAACAACGTGAATAAACGAAAAACGGAAACAGTCCTGTAAAGGTGCAGAAAACACTAAACAGAAAATAACTACCCACAAAAACCCTGTGGGGAAAAGCTACCTAAGTATGGTTCTCAATCAGAGACAACAATCGACAGCTGTCCCTGATTGAGAACCATACCGGGCCAAAACATAGAAATACGAACACATAGAAAAAGAACATAGAATGCCCACCCAAATCACACCCTGACCAACCCAAAAATAGAGACATAAAAAGCTCTCTACGGTCAGGGGGACAGAGAGGAGAGTTGTAGTGGGGGAGACCGAGAGAAGAGGTGTAGAGGGGGAGACAGAGAGGAGAGGTGTAGAGGGGGAGACGTTGTTTAGTTGGCGTACCGACAGCAGACAGATTGTAGTTGGTGATGTGTGTGTATGTGTGTGTGTGCCGTGTGCTTGTGGAATCATTGGAGGAATGTGATAACGATGACAAGGGGAGGCTGGGAGCAGATGGCCTCCAACAACGAAATATTCCCACTGTGATCGGAATGGTTGAGACGGAATGGTTATGGAATGTGTCACAGAGTGGTTGTAATGGCTGGCAGGGTTGGAAATGGTAGGGAGTGAAAGGAAATGATTAGGAATGGTTGATTGTGTTTTGAGTACCTGGTTCCTCTTCCATCTCTCCTCTCTTGCTCTCCTCCTCATCTTCTGCTGTTTCCTACAGAGTAGAGATAGGCTAACTAATTATGAATCCAGTTATTGTGTCCTGCTATGTCCTGCTCTGCTATTGCTGGTGTATCAGGACTCTGATGCTTGCTTCTGCAGTTACTCTACATTATTCAATCATTTACCAGATCTTAACTGTACCATATTAGATCAAGAGGGGAGGTAATCACAGTAATGCAATGATGTTAGCATAATAAGATACTTATTATTATGTGTAGGAAATGGGTCAGCCTGGTTGCTTCAAAGACGTTCAGGAGGTTGATGAACTCTGATTGGGAAACATTTTGACTGTAGATTCTAGAAAGAAACAATCTGACTGTAGATTCGACAACATAGAGAAGAACATAGAGAAGAAACATTCCATACTGTATTCTAGAACATAGAGAAGAAACATTCCAAACTGTATTCTAGAACATAGAGAAGAAACATTCCATACTGTATTCTAGAACATAGAGAAGAAACATTCCATAATGTATTCTAGAACATAGAGAAGAAACATTCCATAATGTATTCTAGAACATAGAGAAGAAACATTCCATAATGTATTCTAGAACATAGAGAAGAAACATTCCATAATGTATTCTAAAACATAAAGAAACATTCCATACTGTTGATTCTACAACAAAGAGTAGAAACATTCCATACTGTTGATTCTACAACAAAGAGAAGAACATAGAGAAGAAACATTCTATACTGTATTCTAGAACATAGAGAAGAAACATTCCATAATGTATTCTAGAACATAGAGAAGAAACATTCCATAATGTATTCTAAAACATAAAGAAACATTCCATACTGTTGATTCTACAACAAAGAGTAGAAACATTCCATACTGTTGATTCTACAACAAAGAGAAGAACATAGAGAAGAAACATTCCATAATGTATTCTAGAACATAGAGAAGAAACATTCCATAATGTATTCTAGAACATAGAGAAGAAACATTCCATAATGTATTCTAAAACATAAAGAAACATTCCATACTGTTGATTCTACAACAAAGAGTAGAAACATTCCATACTGTTGATTCTACAACAAAGAGAAGAACATAGAGAAGAAACATTCTATACTGTATTCTAGAACATAGAGAAGAAACATTCAATAATGTATTCTAAAACATAAAGAAACATTCCATACTGTTGATTCTACAACAAAGAGTAGAAACATTCCATACTGTTGATTCTACAACATATATAAGAAACATTCCATACTGTATTCTAGAACATAGAGAAGACACATTCCAAACTGTATTCTAGAATATAGAGAAGAAACATTCCATACTGTAGATTCGACAACATAGAGAAGAACATAGAGAAGAAACATTCCATAATGTATTCTAGAACATAGAGAAGAAACATTCCATAATGTATTCTAGAACATAGAGAAGAAACATTCCATAATGTATTCTAAAACATAAAGAAACATTCCATACTGTTGATTCTACAACAAAGAGTAGAAACATTCCATACTGTTGATTCTACAACAAAGAGAAGAACATAGAGAAGAAACATTCTATACTGTATTCTAGAACATAGAGAAGAAACATTCCATAATGTATTCTAAAACATAAAGAAACATTCCATACTGTTGATTCTACAACAAAGAGTAGAAACATTCCATACTGTTGATTCTACAACATATATAAGAAACATTCCATACTGTATTCTAGAACATAGAGAAGACACATTCCAAACTGTATTCTAGAATATAGAGAAGAAACATTCCATACTGTAGATTCGACAACATAGAGAAGAACATAGAGAAGAAACATTCCATAATGTATTCTAAAACATAAAGAAACATTCCATACTGTTGATTCTACAACATATATAAGAAACATTCTATACTGTATTCTAGAACACAGAGAAGACACATTCCAAACTGTATTCTAGAATATAGAGAAGAAACATTCCATACTGTAGATTCGACAACATAGAGAAGAAACATACATACTGTAGATGTTGCAACATAGAGAACAAATATTCCATACCTTATTCCATAACACAGAGAAGAAACATGCCATACTGTATTCTAGAACATAGAGAAGAAACATTCCATACTGTATTCTAGAACATAGAGAAGAAACATTCCATGCTGTATTCTAGAGCATAGAGAAGAAATATTCCAAACTGTGTTCTAGAGCATAGATAAGAAACGTTCCATGCTGTATTCTAGAACATAGAGAAGAAACATTCCATGCTGTATTCTAGAGCAAAGAGAAGAAACATGCCATACTGTATTCTAGAACATAGAGAAGAAACATTCCATAATGTATTCTAGAGCATAGATAAGAAACATTCCATGCTGTATTCTAGAACGTAGAGAAGAACATTCCATACTGTATTCTAGAACATAGAGAAGAAACATGTCATGCTGTATTCTAGATCATAGAGAATAAATATTCCAAACTGTATTCTAGAACATAGAGAAGAAACATTCCATACTGTATTCTAGAACATAGAGAAGAAACATTCCATACTGTATTCTAGAACATAGAGAAGAAACATTCCATACTGTATTCTAGATCATAGAGAAGAAACATTCCATACTGTATTCTAGAGCATAGAGAAGAAACATTCCAAACTGTATTCTAGAACATAGAGGAGAAACATTCCATACTGTATTCTAGAACATAGAGAAGAAACATTCCATACTGTATTCTAGAACATAGAGGAGAAACATTCCATACTGTATTCTAGAACATAGAGGAGAAACATTCCATACTGTAGATGTTGCAACATAGAGAACAAATATTCCATACCTTATTCCATAACACAGAGAAGAAACATGCCATACTGTATTCTAGAACATAGAGAAGAAACATTCCATACTGTATTCTAGAACATAGAGAAGAAACATTCCATGCTGTATTCTAGAGCATAGAGAAGAAATATTCCAAACTGTGTTCTAGAGCATAGATAAGAAACGTTCCATGCTGTATTCTAGAACATAGAGAAGAAACATTCCATGCTGTATTCTAGAGCATAGAGAAGAAACATGCCATACTGTATTCTAGAACATAGAGAAGAAACATTCCATAATGTATTCTAGAGCATAGATAAGAAACATTCCATGCTGTATTCTAGAACGTAGAGAAGAAACATTCCATACTGTATTCTAGAACATAGAGAAGAAACATGTCATGCTGTATTCTAGATCATAGAGAATAAATATTCCAAACTGTATTCTAGAACATAGAGAAGAAACATTCCATACTGTATTCTAGAACATAGAAAAGAAACATTCCATACTGTATTCTAGAACATAGAGAAGAAACATTCCATACTGTATTCTAGATCATAGAGAAGAAACATTCCATACTGTATTCTAGAGCATAGAGAAGAAACATTCCAAACTGTATTCTAGAACATAGAGGAGAAACATTCCATACTGTATTCTAGAACATAGAGAAGAAACATTCCATACTGTATTCTAGAACATAGAGGAGAAACATTCCATACTGTATTCTAGAACATAGAGGAGAAACATTCCATACTGTATTCTAGAACATAGAGGAGAAACATTCCATACTGTAGATTTTACAACATAGAGAAGAAACATTCCATACTGTAGATTTTACAACATAGAGAAGAAACATTCCATACTGTATTCTAGAACATAGAGGAGAAAGATTCCATACTGTATTCTAGAACATAGAGGAGAAACATTCCATACTGTATTCTAGAACATAGAGGAGAAACATTCCATACTGTAGATTCTACAACATAGAGAAGAAACATTCCATACTGTATTCTAGAACATAGAGGAGAAACATTCCATACTGTATTCTAGAACATAGAGGAGAAACATTCCATACTGTATTCTAGAACATAGAGGAGAAACATTCCATACTGTAGATTTTACAACATAGAGAAGAAACATTCCATACTGTACATTTTACAACATAGAGAAGAAACATTCCATACTGTATTCTAGAACATAGAGGAGAAACATTCCATACTGTATTCTAGAACATAGAGAAGAAACATTCCATACTGTATTCTAGATCATAGAGAAGAAACATTCCAAACTATATTCTACAACATAGAGAAGAAACATTCCGTACTGTAGATTCTTCAACATATATAAGAAACATTCCATACTGTATTCTAGAACATAGAGAAGAAACATTCCATACTGCATTCTAAAACATAGAGAAAATCATTCCATACTGTATTCTAGAACATAGAGAAGAAACATTCCATACTGTAGATGCTTCAACATATATAAGAAACAGTCCAAACTGCATTCTACAACATATATAAGAAACATTCCAAACTGTATTCTACAACATAGAGAAGAAACATTCCATACTGCATTCTAGAACATAGAGAAGAAACATTCCATACTGTAGATGCTTCAACATATATAAGAAACATTCCAAACTGCATTCTACAACATATATAAGAAACATTCCAAACTGTATTCTAAAACATAGAGAAGAAACATTCCGTACTGTAGATTCTAGAACATAGAGAAGAAACATTCCATACTGTATTCTAGAACACAGAGAAGAAACATTCCATACTGTAGATTCTAGAACATAGAGAAGAAACATTCCATACTGTATTCTAGAACGTAGAGAAGAAACATTCCATACTGTATTCTAGAACATAGAGAAGAAACATTCCATACTGTAGATGCTTCAACATATATAAGAAACATTCCAAACTGCATTCTACAACATATATAAGAAACATTCCAAACTGTATTCTACAACATAGAGAAGAAACATTCCATACTGCATTCTAGAACATAGAGAAGAAACATTCCATACTGTAGATGCTTCAACATATATAAGAAACATTCCAAACTGCATTCTACAACATAGAGGAGAAACATTCCATACTGTAGATTCTACAACATAGAGAAGAAACATTCCATACTGTATTCTAGAACATAGAGAAGAAACATTCCATACTGTATTCTAGAACATAGAGAAGAAACATTCCATACTGTAGATGCTTCAACATATATAAGAAACATTCCAAACTGCATTCTACAACATATATAAGAAACATTCCAAACTGTATTCTACAACATAGAGAAGAAACATTCCATACTGCATTCTAGAACATAGAGAAGAAACATTCCATACTGTAGATGCTTCAACATATATAAGAAACATTCCAAACTGCATTCTACAACATATATAAGAAACATTCCAAACTGTATTCTACAACATAGAGGAGAAACATTCCATACTGTAGATTCTACAACATAGAGAAGAAACATTCCATACTGTATTCTAGAACATAGAGGAGAAACATTCCATACTGTATTCTAGAACATAGAGGAGAAACATTCCATACTGTATTCTAGAACATAGAGGAGAAACATTCCATACTGTAGATTCTACAACATAGAGAAGAAACATTCCATACTGTATTCTAGAACATAGAGGAGAAACATTCCATACTGTATTCTAGAACATAGAGGAGAAACATTCCATACTGTATTCTAGAACATAGAGGAGAAACATTCCATACTGTAGATTTTACAACATAGAGAAGAAACATTCCATACTGTATTCTAGAACATAGAGGAGAAACATTCCATACTGTATTCTAGAACATAGAGGAGAAACATTCCAAACTATATTCTACAACATAGAGAAGAAACATTCCGTACTGTAGATTCTTCAACATATATAAGAAACATTCCATACTGTATTCTAGAACATAGAGAAGAAACATTCCATACTGTATTCTAGATCATAGAGAAGAAACATTCCAAACTGTATTCTAGAACATAGAGAAGAAACATTCCATACTGTATTCTAGATCATAGAGAAGAAACATTCCAAACTATATTCTACAACATAGAGAAGAAACATTCCGTACTGTAGATTCTTCAACATATATAAGAAACATTCCAAACTGTATTCTACAACATAGAGAAGAAACATTCCATACTGTATTCTAAAACATAGAGAAAATCATTCCATACTCTATTCTAGAACATAGAGAAGAAACATTCCATACTGCATTCTAAAACATAGAGAAAATCATTCCATACTGTATTCTAGAACATAGAGAAGAAACATTCCATACTGTAGATGCTTCAACATATATAAGAAACAGTCCAAACTGCATTCTACAACATATATAAGAAACATTCCAAACTGTATTCTACAACATAGAGAAGAAACATTCCATACTGCATTCTAGAACATAGAGAAGAAACATTCCATACTGTAGATGCTTCAACATATATAAGAAACATTCCAAACTGCATTCTACAACATATATAAGAAACATTCCAAACTGTATTCTAAAACATAGAGAAGAAACATTCCGTACTGTAGATTCTAGAACATAGAGAACAAACATTCCATACTGTATTCTAGAACACAGAGAAGAAACATTCCATACTGTAGATTCTAGAACATAGAGAAGAAACATTCCATACTGTATTCTAGAACATAGAGAAGAAACATTCCATACTGTAGATGCTTCAACATATATAAGAAACATTCCAAACTGCATTCTACAACATATATAAGAAACATTCCAAACTGTATTCTACAACATAGAGAAGAAACATTCCATACTGTATTCTAGAACATAGAGAAGAAACATTCCATACTGTATTCTAGATCATAGAGAAGAAACATTCCAAACTATATTCTACAACATATATAAGAAACATTCCAAACTGTATTCTAGAACATAGAGGAGAAACATTCCATACTGTATTCTAGAACATAGAGAAGAAACATTCCATACTGTATTCTAGATCATAGAGAAGAAACATTCCAAACTATATTCTACAACATAGAGAAGAAACATTCCGTACTGTAGATTCTTCAACATATATAAGAAACATTCCATACTGTATTCTAGAACATAGAGAAGAAACATTCCATACTGCATTCTAAAACATAGAGAAAATCATTCCATACTGTATTCTAGAACATAGAGAAGAAACATTCCATACTGTAGATGCTTCAACATATATAAGAAACAGTCCAAACTGCATTCTACAACATATATAAGAAACATTCCAAACTGTATTCTACAACATAGAGAAGAAACATTCCATACTGCATTCTAGAACATAGAGAAGAAACATTCCATACTGTAGATGCTTCAACATATATAAGAAACATTCCAAACTGCATTCTACAACATATATAAGAAACATTCCAAACTGTATTCTAAAACATAGAGAAGAAACATTCCGTACTGTAGATTCTAGAACATAGAGAAGAAACATTCCATACTGTATTCTAGAACACAGAGAAGAAACATTCCATACTGTAGATTCTAGAACATAGAGAAGAAACATTCCATACTGTATTCTAGAACGTAGAGAAGAAACATTCCATACTGTATTCTAGAACATAGAGAAGAAACATTCCATACTGTAGATGCTTCAACATATATAAGAAACATTCCAAACTGCATTCTACAACATATATAAGAAACATTCCAAACTGTATTCTACAACATAGAGAAGAAACATTCCATACTGCATTCTAGAACATAGAGAAGAAACATTCCATACTGTAGATGCTTCAACATATATAAGAAACATTCCAAACTGCATTCTACAACATATATAAGAAACATTCCAAACTGTATTCTACAACATAGAGGAGAAACATTCCATACTGTAGATTCTACAACATAGAGAAGAAACATTCCATACTGTATTCTAGAACATAGAGAAGAAACATTCCATACTGTATTCTAGAACATAGAGAAGAAACATTCCATACTGTAGATGCTTCAACATATATAAGAAACATTCCAAACTGCATTCTACAACATATATAAGAAACATTCCAAACTGTATTCTACAACATAGAGAAGAAACATTCCATACTGCATTCTAGAACATAGAGAAGAAACATTCCATACTGTAGATGCTTCAACATATATAAGAAACATTCCAAACTGCATTCTACAACATATATAAGAAACATTCCAAACTGTATTCTACAACATAGAGGAGAAACATTCCATACTGTAGATTCTACAACATAGAGAAGAAACATTCCATACTGTATTCTAGAACATAGAGGAGAAACATTCCATACTGTATTCTAGAACATAGAGGAGAAACATTCCATACTGTATTCTAGAACATAGAGGAGAAACATTCCATACTGTAGATTCTACAACATAGAGAAGAAACATTCCATACTGTATTCTAGAACATAGAGGAGAAACATTCCATACTGTATTCTAGAACATAGAGGAGAAACATTCCATACTGTATTCTAGAACATAGAGGAGAAACATTCCATACTGTAGATTTTACAACATAGAGAAGAAACATTCCATACTGTATTCTAGAACATAGAGGAGAAACATTCCATACTGTATTCTAGAACATAGAGGAGAAACATTCCAAACTATATTCTACAACATAGAGAAGAAACATTCCGTACTGTAGATTCTTCAACATATATAAGAAACATTCCATACTGTATTCTAGAACATAGAGAAGAAACATTCCATACTGTATTCTAGATCATAGAGAAGAAACATTCCAAACTGTATTCTAGAACATAGAGAAGAAACATTCCATACTGTATTCTAGATCATAGAGAAGAAACATTCCAAACTATATTCTACAACATAGAGAAGAAACATTCCGTACTGTAGATTCTTCAACATATATAAGAAACATTCCAAACTGTATTCTACAACATAGAGAAGAAACATTCCATACTGTATTCTAAAACATAGAGAAAATCATTCCATACTCTATTCTAGAACATAGAGAAGAAACATTCCATACTGCATTCTAAAACATAGAGAAAATCATTCCATACTGTATTCTAGAACATAGAGAAGAAACATTCCATACTGTAGATGCTTCAACATATATAAGAAACAGTCCAAACTGCATTCTACAACATATATAAGAAACATTCCAAACTGTATTCTACAACATAGAGAAGAAACATTCCATACTGCATTCTAGAACATAGAGAAGAAACATTCCATACTGTAGATGCTTCAACATATATAAGAAACATTCCAAACTGCATTCTACAACATATATAAGAAACATTCCAAACTGTATTCTAAAACATAGAGAAGAAACATTCCGTACTGTAGATTCTAGAACATAGAGAACAAACATTCCATACTGTATTCTAGAACACAGAGAAGAAACATTCCATACTGTAGATTCTAGAACATAGAGAAGAAACATTCCATACTGTATTCTAGAACATAGAGAAGAAACATTCCATACTGTAGATGCTTCAACATATATAAGAAACATTCCAAACTGCATTCTACAACATATATAAGAAACATTCCAAACTGTATTCTACAACATAGAGAAGAAACATTCCATACTGCATTCTAGAACATAGAGAAGAAACATTCCATACTGTAGATGCTTCAACATATATAAGAAACATTCCAAACTGCATTCTACAACATATATAAGAAACATTCCAAACTGTATTCTACAACATAGAGAAGAAACATTCCATACTGCATTCTACAACATAGAGAAGAAACATTCCATACTGCATTCTAGAACATAGAGAAGAAACATTCCATACTGTAGATGCTTCAACATATATAAGAAACATTCCAAACTGTATTCTAAAACATAGAGAAGAAACATTCCGTACTGTAGATTCTAGAACATAGAGAAGAAACATTCCATACTGTATTCTAGAACACAGAGAAGAAACATTCCATACTGTAGATTCTAGAACATAGAGAAGAAACATTCCATACTGTATTCTAGAACATAGAGAAGAAACATTCCATACTGTAGATTCTAGAGCAAAGATAATATAGGCCTCTAACAGTATTTGCTTTGGTTTGATCACTCACTTGTCTTCCAATGAGCTAGTGATTATTGTTAGGTTGTTATTACCATAGTATTCCCCTCTACATGTTGATGGACCCTATTTACATGATGTGTTTGTGTTGATGATGTTGTTTTGAGAAACAGTAATGGATGATGGTAATGTCTCAGATTACCGCTCAGCATCCTCAAGCAGACAGACGTCACGGCTCTTCATACAGTCTCATAATTACATTCTAACATTTCTAATTCACTGTTAATGAAAGGAGAATCATATTAGTACTACCATCTCAACTCACAGCATTGTATTAGTGCATCTTTGTTGAATCAGAGAGGGGTTTGTAAGACACTGCTATATGATAAGATATGATACTACTGTGTCAATATGCTAACCAGCAGTACATATTCAGACCAGCTGCTCCAGACTGACACAACATAGCCTGAGATACACAGCTCTGCTGGGCTGTATTGGTGCTTAGGGAGTAACCACAGATAGTTCATTTATTTTTATACAGATTTATATTTCAGACTCTAAAACACTTTTATGGCTGTGTCTGTTTTACCAGGTTTGTACCATGAGAAATGTTTAATGTTCTGGGTTTAATAATAAGTACCATGACTGTTTATGATCGTTGTACTGAGGGAAACAGGGAGGAATATAGATTATCAGCTAAATCATTACACACTGTTGCTTTTTTTTTACAGACATATGACCACAAATACATATAATACTGTGATTATACAGTGGAATTATACAATTATACAAATGATATTCACCAAAGGGGGAATAAAGTAGAGTTGTGTTATGAAAATGCACCACTGTAGACACTGAAGGAACATTTTAACTAATGTCCCTGTTATTATTCAAGGTTCATATGTTTCAGAACTGAGAAGTCAAGATCAAAGCATCAGGGTTTTTTCATGTCTAAAGTCATGATTAAATTGTCTTTGTTTCATCACGTTTATATTAAAAGGTCCACCTGCTGAAGAGAAATACTACCGTGGTCCTTCTCTAAGCCTCACCCCAGAGTTTTGGGCAACCAATCACAGCACTCCAATGGATAGCAAATGTCATTGAGTCTGACACTTCAGACAAACGCACGTTTGAGTCTCATGAACGCCAACAAGGGCTCGGACACAAACTGAGAGTTTTCATCAAAAATACATGTTTAAATCTCATGAACGCCAACGAGGGCTAGGACACAAACTGACAGTTTTCATCAAAAATGGAGTATATTACAATACAAAATTATACTTTTGTTAGTGTTTGCTAGCGCAGCTGGTTAGTTAGCGCTCAGTCTCATTGACCACCAAACATTCCTGATGTTAGCGAGCCAGCCACCTAATACAGTATAACGCCATCAGGATACGATTTGAGATCACTAGTTAGCTCCAAAAGTGGTTTTAGCCTTTAGACAGTTACTTCAGAGCCATACACTACAAACAGACTTTTAACAGGTTCCAATCAAGCAATTGGAACGACAGCCCACCATGACATACCTAAGAGTTTCCTGATTAGCAACGGGTAGTCTGTGTTTAATTTCATTGCGAATGAGAGACACAGCTTGAGATCATTGTCAGGGATTTTTTGCCTGTGTTTGAATTGGGCTTCCCTGGAAAATGTTGTTCAAGGTTGCAACAGTAACCAAGGGGGGTGGGGCTTAGCAAAGGGTCAATTCAGAGCATAACAAGTCATTCTGTTCTCTTTAGTCTTTTACTAGGCAAGTCAGTTAAGAACAAATTCTTATTTTCAATGACAGCCTAGGAACAGTGGGTTAACTGCCTGTTCAGGGGCAGAACAACAGATTTGTACCTTGTCAGCTCGGGGATTTGAACTTGCAACCTTTCGGTTACTAATCCAAAGCTCTAACCACTAGGCTACCCTGCTGCCCCTCGCTTGTCTCTTGTACTAAGATACTATGTGTTCTAAGAAAACCATTCTACACAATAAGGCTGTGTCCCAAAGGGCACCCTATTCTCTGGCCTCCATAGTCCACAACATTTGAGCAGAGCTGTATGGGCCCTGGTTAAATTGGGCCTGGTCAGAAGTGGTATAGGGATTAGGGTGCCGTTTGGGACACAGTTAAGTGTTAAATTCATGTAGAACTTCTGGTTTCATGTTTCAAGTTTTAATGTCATGTGGCACAAGTACAGTGAAATGCCTTTCCTGCAAGCTCTAACCACAACAAGTACAGTGAAATGCCTTTCCTGCAAGCTCTAACCCCAACAAGTACAGTGAAATGCCTTTCCTGCGAGCTCTAACCCCAACAAGTACAGTGAAATGCCTTTCCTGCGAGCTCTAACCCCAACAAGTACAGTGAAATGCCTTTCCTGCGAGCTCTAACCCCAACAAGTACAGTGAAATGCCTTTCCTGCGAGCTCTAACCCCAACAAGTACAGTGAAATGCCTTTCCTGCAAGCACTAACCCCAACAAGTACAGTGAAATGCCTTTCCTGCGAGCTCTAACCCCAACAAGTACAGTGAAATGCCTTTCCTGCAAGCTCTAACCACAACAAGTACAGTGAAATGCCTTTCCTGCAAGCTCTAACCCCAACAAGTACAGTGAAATGCCTTTCCTGCAAGCTCTAACCCCAACAAGTACAGTGAAATGCCTTTCCTGCAAGCTCTAACCCCAACAAGTACAGTGAAAGGCCTTTCCTGCAAGCTCTAACCCCAACAAGTACAGTGAAATGCCTTTCCTGCGAGCTCTAACCCCAACAAGTACAGTGAAATGCCTTTCCTGCAAGCTCTAACCACAACAAGTACAGTGAAATGCCTTTCCTGCAAGCTCTAACCCCAACAATGCAGTAATACTAAAATAACACAAGGTAGGACAAAAACACACAAGAAATGAAAATACTAAATTTCAACATAAGAAAGTAAATAAGCTGCCACTATACAGGGTCAGTCAGTTCCAGCACCATATTTACATTGCCCTAGAGGTAGGGGTAAGGTGACGAGGCATCAGGATGAGAAGCAGCAGCGTGTATGATGACTGCATGTGTGCGTAGAGTCAGTTTAAACGTGTGTGTATGTTATGTGTAGGTGAGCAGATGAAGGAAGGATTTGTAGAGCTTGCAGTACAGACGTTTTCCGATAACTCAAACTCATTGTTTCCTAGTGTTGCTCTTGCTTAGTAAAAGGACCTGTGTCATGTAGTAAACCTGACACAGCACCAATCCCACCCTGACAGTGTTGCATTTCCCCTACACAGGGTTCCTATTGGTTCCGGTCCGTCGGTCATGACTTGTTTCCTTGAGGCTTCTTAGTAGCAGAGCGAATGGGCTGATATATTCCAGGATCTAAGGAAGAATTTATATTGTCCAGGTTGTTTTTTGAAAAACAAAATAGTATTTTTCAGAAGGTGTGTCAGATGTGAGCAGCCACCGTGACATAACACTAAGCTAGTGGTGTCACCCTCTGTTTTAGAGGTCAGAACCTAGGGACATAACACAACTCTCCTCTCTTCTGCTTCTCTCTCCTCATTCTTTCTCTCTTCCTGCTCTCTGTCTCTCTCTCTCTTCTTTCTCTCTTTGGCTCCTCGCTCTTCTTTCTCTCTTCTCTCTCTCTTCTTTCTCTCTCTGT
>NW_022265153.1:0-42500 GCF_002021735.2 Oncorhynchus kisutch | reverse complement strand
CACCCTCCACAGCTACATACCCTCCTCAGCTATACACCCTCCTCAGCTATACACCCTCCTCAGCTATACACCCTTCTCAGCTACATTCCCTCCTCAGCTATACACCCTACCCAGCTACACACCCTCCCCAGCTACAAACCCTCCCCAGCTATACACCCTCCCCAGCTATACACCCTCCCCAGCTACAAACCCTCCCCAGCTACAAACCCTCCCCAGCTATACACCCTACCCAGCTACACACCCTCCCCAGCTACAAACCCTCCCCAGCTACACACCCTCCCCAGCTATACACCCTCCCCAGCTACAAACCCTCCCCAGCTACACACCCTCCCCAGCTACACACCCTCCCCAGACAGACACCCTCCTCAGCTATACACCCTCTCCAGCTACACACCCTTCCCAGCTACCCCCCCCCCCCCCCCCAGCTACACACCCTCTCCAGCTACACTCCCTCTCCAGGGGGTTTATAGGTTCTCATATACATCTGCTGCTCAGCTAAATGTCCTGCTCACTTCCCATTATGATTTACACACAGAGATGGATCTGGCTTAGAGAGGAGAGAGGGAGAGAGAGAAAGAGAGAGAGGGGGTGAAGAGATGAAGAATGAGAAGCAGACATAGAGAACAAGCCATTCGCAAACACACACACACATACATACACACATACACACACACACACACACACACACACACACACACACACACACACACACACACACACATACACACACAGGAAGACGGTGTCTTTGCATTGGCACCCATGGTGAGAGCAGCATTAGCAGTCACTCCACACTGTCTTGAAGTAGAGACAGAGAGACAGACAGACAGACAGACAGACAGACAGACAGACAGACAGACAGACAGACAGACAGACAGACAGACAGACAGACAGGCAGACAGACAGGCAGACAGACAGACAGACAGACAGACAGACAGACAGACAGACAGACAGACAGACAGACAGACAGACAGACAGACAGACAGACAGACAGACAGACAGACAGACAGACAGACAGACAGACAGACAGACAGACAGACAGACAGACAGACAGACAGACAGACAGAGGGAGAGAGACAGAGAGGGAGAGAGAGAGAGGGAGACAGTGAGACATAGAGAGACAGATAGAGAGAGACAGAGAGAGAGAGACAGAGAGAGAGAGAGACAGAGGGAGAGAGACAGAGAGGGAGCGAGGACTTGGTGTGGATGTGGGGTTGGGTTTCAGGTGGTGCCAGCAGCCCTGTATAAAGCAGCCAGTGATCCAGACAGAGAAAGTTCATAGCAACGGTCCACAGAGAGACAAGCTGCCAGGTCCATTCAGCCAACCCAGCACTGCTCTCTGTTTCAACAGGACAGCATCATCTAGAACAACTTGCAGGAACAATAGAGGAATGGAGGAGTGGAGGGGAATGAGCTCCTCAACCAGTTGGAGAGTCTATGATGGGGACAGGAGGGAGGAGATGGAGGGAGGAGAGAGTTGGTAGGAAGACACACACACACACACACAGTGAGCGGTAAGAATGACTTTACATGCAGGTTATGTCATTAATCAAAGTCCATAACAGAGGCACTGCAAAACCAGAGCTGCTACCTGTCATGAAGATACATATCTGCCCCTGTTTGTCAACATGTATAGTTGTCCAAGCCACACAAATGCACACTCCCTCACACACACACCGACACAAACCGACACACTACCAGTATCTACAGCCTCTAAAAATTTTTTTCAGGTGTTCTTCAGTAATAGCTTCTATAGCAGAAGGTGTTGTTTAGTAGGTTATTCCCTGTCTTCAATCCCCTCAGCTCATCCACCAGACAGACACACACACGCACACATACACCTGCTATCTTGCCTCCAAACCCCACATCTCATACTAACCCCTATCTGAATCCTGTGGTATTTATTACAGTGCTGTGGAACAGAAAAAGCCAAATGCTCTGAGGTAAATGCTGAGTCTTCGCAAAGGTCAAGGTGTTTGCTCATATCTGTAAAGGATTTAGTGTGTGTGTGTGTGTCTGGGTCTATACAAGTGTGTGTGTGTGTGTGTGTGTGTGTGTGTGTGTGTGTGTGTGTGTGTGTGTGTGTGTGTGTGTGTGTGTGTGTGTGTGTGTGTGCGCGTGCATGTGTGTGTGTGTGTGTGCGTGTGTGTGCATGTGTGCGTGTGTGTGTGTTGTAGGTGCCTGCATTCGTCCGTGTACCCGAGTGTTTGTCCTGTAATGTGATGCAGTATACCTGTGCATTTCAACAGTCTGGCCAGGGTAGTGATGCAGTATACCTGTGCATTTCAACAGTCTGGCCAGGGTAGTGATGCAGTATACCTGTGCATTTCAACAGTCTGGCCAGGGTAGTGATGCAGTATACCTGTGCATTTCAACAGTCTGGCCAGGGTAGTGATGCAGTATACCTGTGCATTTCAACAGTCTGGCCAGGGTAGTGATGCAGTATACCTGTGCATTTCAACAGTCTGGCCAGGGTAGTGATGCAGTATACCTGTGCATTTCAACAGTCTGGCCAGGGTAGTGATGCAGTATACCTGTGCATTTCAACAGTCTGGCCAGGGTAGTGATGCAGTATACCTGTGCATTTCAACAGTCTGGCCAGGGTAGTGATGCAGTAAAACCCTACACCTGACCTCCCTCTGCTTAGTAAGGCTCTGCAGTACTAGCCTGGAGGTGTGTGTGTGTGTGTGTGTGTGTGTGTGTGTGTGTGTGTGTGTGTGTGTGTGTGTGTGTGTGTGTGTGTGTGTGTGTGTGTGTGTGTGTGTGTGTGTGTGTGTGTGTGTGTGTGTGTGTGTGTGTGTGTGTGTGTGTGTGTGTGTGTGTGTGTGTGTGTGTGTGTGTGTGTGTGTGTGTGTGTGTGTGTGTGTGTGTGTGTGTGTGTGTGTATGATATCATTAAGGGACTGAGGTCCTAGCCTGTCAGTCCAGTACCAGAGAGGAGTGGGTCTGGAAGAGCTGAAGGTGTGAGAACAGGGAAGAATGGAACAGAACTCAGCTCTTTTTATCTTAATATCTCACTGATAGTTTTACCTGAGAGTAAGGAGTTGTCTGCTGTCCACTGTCTGCGGAGAGGAGAGGAGTGGAGAGGAGAGGAGAGGAGAGGAGAGGAGAGGAGAGGAGAGGAGAGGAGAGGAGAGGAGAGGAGAGGAGAGGAGAGGAGAGGAGAGGAGAGGAGAGGAGAGGAGAGGAGAGGAGAGGAGAGGAGAGGAGAGGAGAGGAGAGGAGGCTAGCTCTACAGTAATGAAGACAATAGGTAATGTCAGTGGTACAACCTATGTTGTTATTAAATGTGATTCCAGACAGACCATTAGCACAGAGGACAAGGTCACATCATAACACTTTGTTTACCATCTCCCACAACAGATGTAAGCCACTTGTAGCATTATATCTTCATCCATTGCATGTATATTGTCTGGTACACTGTAGACAAAGCTAGTAGACTCAGGCTGCTAACATGTTTTAGCATTACGTACGTTGTAGACAGAGCTAGTAGACGTAGCATGCTAACACGTCGTAGCATTACTCTAAGACTAAGTATAACAATGTCACACAGAACACAATCTATCTTTGTACCGTGTCTTTCTTCAGTTGATTGCATTCATATTTCATCTCTCTGATGAAAGTTGGAATAATGGATCAGACATTTCTAAAAATATACATATATTATTTTTTTATTTTTTTATTTCACCTTTATTTAACCAGGTAGGCTAGTTGAGAACAAGTTCTGATTTGCAACTGGAGGTAAGGCAATAAATAGGCCATAGTGGCGAAATATTTACATAGCAAAATGGTGAAATGTAATGTTTAGTTAGTAGATGACGTGTTACACCAGTATTAATATTTAATCACATCATAAAAGGTTGTTCTCATCGACTAGAGGACGTGCTTACTGTCATTACTGTCATTACTGTCATTCCACTGTGTTCTGTTGCCTTTGATAGTAGTACAGTGCATTCAGAAAGTATTCAGACCCCTTGACTTTTTCCACATTTTGTTACTTTACAACTTTGTTAAAAAAAGACATCTCATCAATCTGCACACAATGCCTCATAATGATTAAGCAAAAACATTTTTTTTTGCGAATTTATATATAAAAAAACTACTTAAATATCACATTTACATAAGTACTTTGTTGAACCACCTTTGTCAGCGATTACAGTGGTAGCCAGTGGTTCAATGTCTCTATAGCATAGAACAGCAGTGTTTGGCTGTGTGTGTGTGAGTGTGTTTTAAGTGTGTGTGTGTGTGAGTGTGTTTTAAGTGTGTATGTGTGTGAGTGTGTTTTAAGTATGTGTGTGTATGGGTGTGATTGCTTGTGTGTGTGTTTGTGTAAGTGTATACGTGTGTGCATCACCTGGTAGATTGCTAGTGATGGCTGTTCAACAGTCTGATTGTCTGGTGATAGAAGCTGTTCAACAGTCTGATGGTCTGGTAATAGAAGCTGTTCAACAGTCTGATTGTCTGGTGATAGAAGCTGTTCAACAGTCTGATGGTCTGGTGATAGAAGCTCTTCAACAGTCTGATGGTCTGGTAATAGAAGCTCTTCAACAGTCTGATGGTCTGGTAATAGAAGCTGTTCAACAGTCTGATGGTCTGGGATTAGAAGCTGTTCAACAGTCTGATGGTCTGGTAATAGAAGCTGTTCAACAGCCTGATGGTAATAGAAGCTGTTCAACAGTCTGATGGTCTGGTAATAGAAGCTGTTCAACAGTCTGATGGTCTGGTAATAGAAGCTGTTCAACAGTCTGATGGTCTGGTAATAGAAGCTGTTCAACAGTCTGATGGTCTGGTGATAGAAGCTGTTCAACAGCCTGATGATAATAGAAGCTGTTCAACAATCTGATGGTAATAGAAGCTGTTCAACAGTCTGATGGTCTGGTAATAGAAGCTGTTCAACAGTCTGATGGTCTGGTGATAGAAGCTGTTCAACAGTCTGATGGTCTGGTAATAGAAGCAGTTCAACAGTCTGATGGTCTGGTGATAGAAGCTGTTCAACAGTCTGATTGTCTGGTGATAGAAGCTGTTCAACAGTCTGATGGTAATAGAAGCTGTTCAACAGTCTGATGGTCTGGTGATAGAAGCTGTTCAACAGTCTGATGGTCTGGTGATAGAAGCTGTTCAACAGTCTGATGGTCTGGTGATAGAAGCTGTTCAACAGTCTGATGGTCTGGTAATAGAAGCTGTTCAACAGTCTGATGGTCTGGTAATAGAAGCTGTTCAACAGTCTGATGGTCTGGTAATAGAAGCTGTTCAACAGTCTGATGGTCTGGTAATAGAAGCTGTTCAACAGCCTGATGGTAATAGAAGCTGTTCAACAGTCTGATGGTCTGGTAATAGAAGCTGTTCAACAGTCTGATGGTCTGGTAATAGAAGCTGTTCAACAGTCTGATGGTCTGGTGATAGAAGCTGTTCAGCCTGATGATAATAGAAGCTGTTCAACAATCTGATGGTAATAGAAGCTGTTCAACAGTCTGATGGTCTGGTAATAGAAGCTGTTCAACAGTCTGATGGTCTGGTGATAGAAGCTGTTCAACAGTCTGATGGTCTGGTGATAGAAGCTGTTCAACAGTCTGATGGTCTGGTGATAGAAGCTGTTCAACAGTCTGATGGTCTGGTAATAGAAGCTGTTCAACAGTCTGATGCTAATAGAAGCTGTTCAACAGTCTGATTGTCTGGTAATAGAAGCTGTTCAACAGTCTGATGGTCTGGTAATAGAAGCAGTTCAACAGTCTGATGGTCTGGTAATAGAAGCTGTTCAACAGTCTGAAGGTCTGGTGATAGAAGCTGTTCAACAGTCTGATGGTCTGGTAATAGAAGCAGTTCAACAGTCTGATGGTCTGGTGATAGAAGCTGTTCAACAGTCTGATGGTCTGGTAACATTTGAACATCTTGGCCATGTTCTGTTATAATCTCCACCCGGCACAGCCAGAAGAGGACTGGCCACCCCACATAGCCTGGTTCCTCTCTAGGTTTCTTCCTAGGTTTTGGCCTTTCTAGGGAGTTTTTCCTAGCCACCGTGCTTCTACACCTGCATTGCTTGCTGTTTGGGGTTTTAGGCTGGGTTTCTGTACAGCACTTTGAGATATCAGCTGATGTACGAAGGGCTATATAAATAAATGTTATTTTATTTTATTTTATTTTTTAATAGAAGCTGTTCAACAGTCTGATGGTCTGGTAATAGAAGCAGTTCAACAGTCTGATGGTCTGGTGATAGAAGCTGTTCAACAGTCTGATGGTCTGGTAATAGAAGCTGTTCAACAGTCTGATGGTCTGGTAATAGAAGCTGTTCAACAGTCTGATGGTCTGGTGATAGAAGCTACAGTCTGATGGTCTGGTAATAGAAGCTGTTCAACAGTCTGATGGTCTGGTGATAGAAGCTGTTCAACAGTCTGATGGTAATAGAAGCTGTTCAACAGTCTGATGGTCTGGTGATAGAAGCTGTTCAACAGTCTGATGGTAATAGAAGCTGTTCAACAGTCTGATGGTCTGGTAATAGAAGCTGTTCAACAGTCTGATGGTCTGGTGATAGAAGCTGTTCAACAGTCTGATGGTCTGGTGATAGAAGCTGTTCAACAGTCTGATGTTAATAGAAGCTGTTCAACAGTCTGATTGTCTGGTAATAGAAGCTGTTCAACAGTCTGATTGTCTGGTAATAGAAGCTGTTCAACAGTCTGATGGTCTGGTAATAGAAGCTGTTCAACAGTCTGATGGTCTGGTAATAGAAGCAGTTCAACAGTCTGATGGTCTGGTGATAGAAGCTGTTCAACAGTCTGATGGTAATAGAAGCTGTTCAACAGTCTGATGGTCTGGTAATAGAAGCTGTTCAACAGTCTGATGGTCTGGTGATAGAAGCTGTTCAACAGTCTGATGGTCTGGTGATAGAAGCTGTTCAACAGTCTGATTGTCTGGTAATAGAAGCAGTTCAACAGTCTGATGGTCTGGTAATAGAAGCTGTTCAACAGTCTGATGGTCTGGTGATAGAAGCTGTTCAACAGTCTGATGGTCTGGTGATAGAAGCTGTTCAACAGTCTGATGGTAATAGAAGCTGTTCAACAGTCTGATGGTCTGGTAATAGAAGCTGTTCAACAGTCTGATGGTCTGGTAATAGAAGCTGTTCAACAGTCTGATGGTCTGGTGATAGAAGCTGTTCAACAGTCTGATGGTAATAGAAGCTGTTCAACAGTCTGATGGTCTGGTGATAGAAGCTGTTCAACAGTCTGATGGTCTGGTGATAGAAGCTGTTCAACAGTCTGATGGTCTGGTGATAGAAGCTGTTCAACAGTCTGATGGTCTGGTAATAGAAGCAGTTCAACAGTCTGATGGTCTGGTGATAGAAGCTGTTCAACAGTCTGATGGTCTGGTGATAGAAGCTGTTCAACAGTCTGATGGTCTGGTGATAGAAGCTGTTCAACAGTCTGATGGTCTGGTGATAGAAGCTGTTCAACAGTCTGATGGTCTGGTAATAGAAGCAGTTCAACAGTCTGATGGTCTGGTAATAGAAGCTGTTCAACAGTCTGATGGTCTGGTGATAGAAGCTGTTCAACAGTCTGATGGTCTGGTGATAGAAGCTGTTCAACAGTCTGATGGTAATAGAAGCTGTTCAACAGTCTGATGGTCTGGTAATAGAAGCTGTTCAACAGTCTGATGGTCTGGTAATAGAAGCTGTTCAACAGTCTGATGGTCTGGTGATAGAAGCTGTTCAACAGTCTGATGGTAATAGAAGCTGTTCAACAGTCTGATGGTCTGGTGATAGAAGCTGTTCAACAGTCTGATTGTCTGTTGATAGAAGCTGTTCAACAGTCTGATGGTCTGGTGATAGAAGCTGTTCAACAGTCTGATGGTAATAGAAGCTGTTCAACAGTCTGATGGTCTGGTGATAGAAGCTGTTCAACAGTCTGATGGTCTGGTAATAGAAGCTGTTCAACAGTCTGATGGTCTGGTAATAGAAGCTATTCAACAGTCTGATGGTCTGGTAATAGAAGCTGTTCAACAGTCTGATGGTCTGGTGATAGAAGCTGTTCAACAGTCTGATGGTCTGGTAATAGAAGCAGTTCAACAGTCTGATGGTCTGGTGATAGAAGCTGTTCAACAGTCTGATGGTCTGGTGATAGAAGCTGTTCAACAGTCTGATGGTCTGGTGATAGAAGCTGTTCAACAGTCTGATGGTCTGGTGATAGAAGCTGTTCAACAGTCTGATGGTCTGGTGATAGAAGCTGGTTTTTACTCTCTTCGTCTTAGCTCTGATGTACCTGTACTGACTCCGTCTGTCTGACCGTAGCCAAAAAAACAGTCCTTGGCTCGGGTGCCTGGCGTCCTAAATGATATTCTTGGCCTTTGCCCGCAACACCCTCTGGAGAGCCACGCGGTTCCGGGCGGAGAAGTTGCAGTTTGTGAGGGTCTTTGAGGCCATGCTGAATTTCTTCAGCCACCTGAGGTTGTAGAGGAACTATTGCAATTCACCTTTTACAGGCGTTGATCCAGCGTTTGTGTAGACCACGTTCACAGTAAACGCTGTATATGTTGGCTCACTCAGAAAATGAGATTTAAATGGCGCATAGCAGAACCATTGCGATCGGTTTGAATCCCGGCCTTAATATCTTAATAGAGGCCTATTCCAGCCCTTAGCACCTGGTGGACAACAACACAACAACAAAACTACTACTCCCTCATACCAGCACATCATCATCTACACTCATAACCCATCCTGATAACATCCCCATGGGGGAAGAAAGAGACAGAGAGAGGGAGAGAGGGAGGGAGAGAGAGGGAGAGGCAGGAAGAGAGTGAAAGAGAGAAAGGGAAAGGGGGAGAAAGAGAGACGGAGGGAAATAGTGAGGGAGCGAAATAGGGAGAGAGGGAGCGAGAAAGAAAAGAAAGAGAGAGGAGACACAGAAAGAGACAAACCCATATCCACTCTGCTTGATGAGATAACCATGGGGAACTTGTAGAACTTGTAGAACTCTAGCAGAGCCAATGAGCTGAAGCCTCAGACTGAGTAGCTGGGTTTGTTATGATGTCCCACTGCATGCTGGGAGGTTTAATAGGAGCGCTCAGAGCTGTTCTATCCAGCCTGTCAGGAACACTGATTTCAAACAGCCATGTTGTCTCATGCTAATGCTGTACCTCACATTAGGTCTGATGTTAGAATGGTTGATAATGGGCAGTAATTATCATTGCAGGTGCTACTGCTGACAGACATTGACAAAGACAATATTCCCCAGGCTCCTCGGTCATGTGTGTGTGTGTGGTGAGATATAAAAAGTGTGTGTGTGTGTGTGTGTGTCATCAAAGCTATTTCCTCTAATCAGCTATGCAGAGCTCTCCAGAGACATCATCACTATGACAACTCTGCCAGACTGAGAAGCACTCTCCCCTTCTCTCTCTGTCGTTATCTCTTTCTCTCTCTCACTCTCTCACTCTATCTCTTTCTTTCTCTCTCTATTATTTCCCCCTTTTGTTCCTGTGTATTCTGGGTAAAGTCAGAGTTCCTCTGTGAGTGAGAATTAAATGGAGTAGGAGAGAGAGGATTGGTTGAAAAGTTTGCAGAGAGGTGGAGGAGAGAAAGGGGAGGAGGAAAGGAGGGACCATTAGAGTGAGAGATGGATGGAGGGAGGGAAGGAAGGAAGGAGGGATGTGGGAGCCCATGTAGGAAACAGCAGATGGAGACGCAGCAGGTGTCGTGGGGAAGAGAGACCTCCACTCCTCTTCTCCTCCACTCCTCCACTCCTCCTCTTCTGAACGTTCCGCTATGATGCTTCCTGACAGCATGGGAATAATAATCTGTAACACAATCTTTCTCTTTAACCACTACATCCCCTCTCCCCTCTCCTCTCCCCTCCTCTCTCCCCTCCCCTCCTCTCTCCTCTCTTCCCCTCTCCTCTCTACTCTTCTTCCCCCCCTTCTCTCTCCTCTCTTGCCATCCCCTCCTTTCTCCTCTCTCCCCCTCCCCTCCGCTCTCCTTTCCCCTCCCCCTCCGCTCTCCTCTCTTCCCCCTGCCTCATCTCTCCTCTCTTCCTCTCTCCTCTTCTTCCCTCCCCCTCTCCCCTCCCCTCTTCTCTCCTCTCTGCCCCTCCCCTCCTATCTCCTCTCTTCTCCCTCTCCTCTCTCCTCTCTTCCCTCCCCTCCCCTCCTCTCCCTCCCCTCTCCCCTACTCCTCTCTCTCTCCCCTCCCCTCCTCTCCCCTCCTCTCTCCTCTCTTCCCTCCCCTCCTTCTTCTCTTCTTCCCCTCCCCTCTCTCTCTCCTCTCTTCCCCTCCCTCCTCTCTCCCCTCTTCCCTCTCTTCCCCTCCCCTCCTCTTCTCCTCCCCTCCCCTCCCCTCTCCTCTCTTCCCCTCCCCCTCCGCTCTCCCTCTTCTCTCCTCCCTCCCTTTCCTCCTCTCTCCTCTCTTCCCCTCCCTCCCTTCCTCCCCTCTCCTCTCCCCTCCTCTCTCCTCTCTCCCCCTCCTCCTCTCTTCTCTCTCTTCCCTCTTCCCTCTCCCCCCTCCTCTCTCTCTCCTCCTCCCCTCCCTCTCTCTCTTCTCCTCTCCCCTCCTCTCCCCTCTCCTCCTCTCTTCTCCTCTCTCCCTCTCCCTCCTCTCTCCTCTCTCCCTCCCTCCCCTCTCTCTCCCCTCCTCCTCTCCTCCCTTCCCCTCTCCCTCCCCCTCCTCTCTCCCTCTTCCCCTCTCCTCTCTCCTCTCTTCCCCTCCCCTCCTCTCCTCTCTCCCCTCTCCTCTTCTCTCTCCCTCCCCTCCCCCTCCCCCCCCCTCCCTCCTCTCTCCTCTTTCCCCTCCCCCCTCTCCCCTCCTCTCCCCTCCTCTTCCTCTCTTCCCCTCTCCTCTCCTCTCTGCCCCTCCCCTCCTCTCTCCTCTCTTCCCCTCTCCCCTCTCCTCTCTTCCCCTCTCCCCTCTCCTCTCTCCTCTCTTCCCCTCTCCCCTCTCCTCTCTCCTCTCTTCCCCTCTCCCCTCCTCTCTCCTCTCTTCCCCTCCCCTCCTCTCTCCTTTCTTCCCCTCTCCTCTCTCCTCTCTTCCCCTCCCCTCCTCTCTCCTCTTTTCCCCTCCCCTCTCCTCTCACCTCCTCTCCTGCAATTTTGCTTAAAAGTAGTGTTGTTGAAATATATTTTAGTGTACTATTTTCCTTACTGTAAAACATATTACAGATCCCTGCTGTAAATGTACAGCAGAGATGTGGTTTTGTTTTACTGTAAAATATATTACAGCATCTCTGTTGTAAAGCAAAATTACAGTATTAAGTTGGCAACTCTTGTGCCCTCCCCTCTGTAAATGCTGGACATTTACAGTGAAATTCTCCATGAAATCTTAATGTAAGAAAAACAATACATTTCTACATAAAATAATTGTATTCAAATTGGTTACAACATTAACAACAAATGAACAACATAATTGGTAATAGAAGTAACAACAGTTAACACATATGTAACCAAATACGCTCATCATTACAACACTAATTTTAAACTACAGTATATTGTGTGCCTGTGTATTTGTATTTGTATTGATTATGGATCCTCATTAGCCGCTGCCAATGTAGCAGCTACTCTTCCTGGGGTCCATTAGTTCCTGCCAAAGTAGCAGCTACTCTTCCTGGGGTCCATTAGTTCCTGCCAATGTAGCAGCTACTCTTCCTGGGGTTCATTAGTTCCTGCCAATGTAGCAGCTACTCTTCCTGGGGTCCATTAGTTCCTGCCAAAGTAGCAGCTACTCTTCCTGGGGTCCATTAGTTCCTGCCAATGTAGCAGCTACTCTTCCTGGGGTCCATTAGTTCCTGCCAATGTAGCAGCTACTCTTCCTGGGGTCCATTAGTTCCTGCCAATGTAGCAGCTACTCTTCCTGGGGTCCATTAGTTCCTGCCAATGTAGCAGCTACTCTTCCTGGGGTCCATTAGTTCCTTGCCAATGTAGCAGCTACTCTTCCTGGGGTCCATTAGTTCCTGCCAAAGCAGCAGCTACTCTTCCTGGGGTCCATTAGTTCCTGCCAATGTAGCAGCTACTCTTCCTGGGGTCCATTAGTTCCTGCCAAAGCAGCAGCTACTCTTCCTGGGGTCCATTAGTTCCTGCCAATGTAGCAGCTACTCTTCCTGGGGTCCATTAGTTCCTGCCAAAGCAGCAGCTACTCTTCCTGGGGTCCATTAGTTCCTGCCAAAGCAGCAGCTACTCTTCCTGGGGTCCATTAGTTCCTGCCAAAGCAGCAGCTACTCTTCCTGGGGTCCATTAGTTCCTGCCAAAGCAGCAGCTACTCTTCCTGGGGTCCATTAGTTCCTGCCAAAGCAGCAGCTACTCTTCCTGGGGTCCATTAGTTCCTGTCAAAGCAGCAGCTACTCTTCCTGGGGTCCATTAGTTCCTGCCAAAGCAGCAGCTACTCTTCCTGGGGTCCATTAGTTCCTGCCAAAGCAGCAGCTACTCTTCCTGGGGTCCATTAGTTCCTGCCAAAGCAGCAGCTACTCTTCCTGGGGTCCATTAGTTCCTGCCAAAGCAGCAGCTACTCTTCCTGGGGTCCATTAGTTCCTGCCAAAGCAGCAGCTACTCTTCCTGGGGTCCATTAGTTCCTGCCAATGTAGCAGCTACTCTTCCTGGGGTCCATTAGTTCCTGCCAATGTAGCAGCTACTCTTCCTGGGGTCCATTAGTTCCTGCCAAAGCAGCAGCTACTCTTCCTGGGGTCCATTAGTTCCTGCCAAAGCAGCAGCTACTCTTCCTGGGGTCCATTAGTTCCTGCCAAAGCAGCAGCTACTCTTCCTGGGGTCCATTAGTTCCTGCCAAAGTAGCAGCTACTCTTCCTGGGGTCCATTAGTTCCTGCCAAAGCAGCAGCTACTCTTCCTGGGGTCCATTAGTTCCTGCCAAAGCAGCAGCTACTCTTCCTGGGGTCCAGCAAAATGAAGGCAGTTTATACAATAAAAAAAAAAGACAATACATTCACAGATTTCACAACACACTGTGTGCCCTCAGGCCCCTACTCCACCACTACCACTTATCTACAGTACTAAATCAATGTGTATGTATAATGTGTACATTCTCATATGTGTGTGTGTGTGTGTGTGTACGTGTACGTGTGTGTGTGTGTGTGTGTGTGTGTGTGTGTGTGTGTGTGTGTGTGTGTGTGTGTGTGTGTGTGTGTGTGTGTGTGTGTGTGTGTGTGTGTGTGTGTGTGTATGCATGTGTCTGGGCCAATGTTTGTGTTGCTTCACAGTCCCTGCTGTTCCATAAGGTGTTTTGTTATCAGTTTTTTATCTAATTTTACTGCTTGGGGCAGTCGCATGATCTGGAATAGAGTTCCATGTAGTCATGGTTCTATGTAGTACTGTTCTGGACTTGGGGACTGTGAAGAGACCTCTTGTGGCATGTCTTGTGGGGTATGCATGGGTGTCTGTCTAAACTACTGGCGCACAGCTCGGTGCATTCAACATGTCAATACCTTTCATAAATAAAAGTAGTGATGAAGTCCACTTTCAGCCAGCAGAGATTGACATGCATATTATTAATATTAGCTCGTGCTGCCCTCTTCTGAGCCAATTGCAATTTTCCTAAGTCCTTTTTTGTGGCACCTGACCACACGACTGAACTGTAGTCAAGGTGCGACAACACTGGGGCCTGTAGGACCTGCCTTGTTGACAGTGTTGTTAAGAAGGCCGAGCATCGCTTCATTATAGACTGACTTTTAAAAACATTTGAAGTTTTTCTCATTGAGATAACATCTCTTTTCCAAGAGCGACCTGGTCCAATAGCAGCAGGGGGAACAACGTTTCAGACAAAACAACTTACATAGACTTCTCCCCATCCCAGCTAACACTGCTTCAATATGTTTTGACTATGACAGTTTACAATCTAGTGTTACTTCAAGCAGTTTAGTCATCTCAACTTGCTCAATTTCACATTATTTATTACAAGATTTGGTTGAAGTTTAAGGTTTAGTGAGTGCTTTTTTCCAAATACAATGCTTTTAGTTGTAGAAATATTTAGGGCTAACTTATTCCTTGCCACCCACTCTGAAACTCTTGCCACCAAATGTTTGTACTGTTAAAGTGATCAGGTTTAGCTAATCCTGTAACATTATGGAACAATGTTGTTAAGAGGTTATACAGACACGGACACATGTCACGCAGCTGAGAGCCGAGTAAACCGAATCACACATCCTGTGCCAGAAAGGTTGTGACAGCTAAGGAGGACACTGTGTCCTGGTGTTGTCGCCGTTCATGCTCTGCCCATTAAGTAGACTGTATCACAGTGACATCTAGATGGCTACCAATATTAGGTATTTCTTGTCTAGGCTGCTGTCCTACTAACCCTGCAAGGGAACGAAATTGACCACATTACCAGCTGCTGTCGGAATTGTGGTAGAGCTGCCCAGTGGAAGCACCTTAGGTCAGCAGGCACCTTCATACAACACCGGTGGTGCGCTGGTCATGTGTGTCGGCTTTAGTGGCACCTTCATACAACACCGGTGGTGCGCTGGTCATGTGTGTCGGCTTTAGTGGCACCTTCATACAACACCGGTGGTGCGCTGGTCATGTGTGTCGGCTTTAGTGGCACCTTCATACAACACCGGTGGTGCGCTGGTCATGTGTGTCGGCTTTAGTGGCACCTTCATACAACACCGGTGGTGCGCTGGTCATGTGTGTCGGCTTTAGTGGCACCTTCATACAACACCGGTGGTGCGCTGGTCATGTGTGTCGGCTTTAGTGGCACCTTCATACAACACCGGTGGTGCGCTGGTCATGTGTGTCGGCTTTAGTGGCACCTTCATACAACACCGGTGGTGCGCTGGTCATGTGTGTCGGCTTTAGTGGCACCTTCATACAACACCGGTGGTGCGCTGGTCATGTGTGTCGGCTTTAGTGGCACCTTCATACAACACCGGTGGTGCGCTGGTCATGTGTGTCGGCTTTAGTGGCACCTTCATACAACACCGGTGGTGCGCTGGTCATGTGTGTCGGTTTTAGTGGCTGATGCATGCGAGTAGTTTATTAACGTTGAGCCGTTAATATGGGTTATATCTTTTGAACTGCCAGAAACATGCCATTTTCTCTGTTGTAACGGTCAGTTTATTATTTATGGTACTCAGAGGCTGTGGTACAGTGAAGCCGGTTATCACAGTAATTATTATCTGGGTGATTTTCTTCTAGGTCACACAGCAAGATATTTACGAGCAAATTAGAGCAGTTCGAAATGGCTTGTGTCAACTTGAGCGACCTAACTAGCTAGCTAGCTAGCAATGTTAGCCAGTGAACTAGCTGGCTAGCTAGGTTAGCTAAGAAAACATGCTGTAATTCAATGTTGGCTAGCAATAAATATACTTATAAACAAGTCAAGGTACTTCGTGTACCCAGCAGCTGCTGAAAATATTCTAGCACTTCACAGCAGCTTCTAGAAGATACTTAACGTTATTAAAATAGTTTGAGCTTCATGAGTCTCACCCGACAGCATGAGGTAAGCTATTACTGTAAAGAAATACAGTATGTTAGAGTCATTTTTATAGCAGGCTTCCAATTTCAGTTTATAACAGCATTTTTCAGCATTTTACCCAAAATGCAGTGCAATCTATAGCATTAAGGCTGTTAAACAGATTGACAGTATTTTACTGTGTAATCTTAACAGTAAAGTCTTACAGTGGGACCTTGCATTAAACAAAGGCTGTTCAGCAAGTTAGCTCCTGTGTCTCTTTCTGTCTGTGAGTACAGTCCTTCAAACACAGTTGTAATGCTACACTACTTACACTAGCCCTTTACTTCTGTATGTTAAACACTGTTACACTGCAACTATGAAGTAAATTGCATTAACATATTATAATTGAATCAGACCAATCAAAGCAGAGCATGTATCTAATTGGCTGATCTTCATTAATACTATGAAGACGTCTGTTGGCTAGTTTATTTTATCTGTGCCATAACCAATGGCCAAGGTGAAGAAACATCACAATTGGTGGGACGATATCACTTAGCTGCGGTTTATAATGAAATAAATCCCAGTTTCGAACACATCACAGCTAATGCATGGTTGGAACTAACTGTTTTATGAAAGGTTAATACATTGCCAGGTCTTGTTCTTGAAGTCAGTCACATTAACATATTATAATTGAATCAGACCAATCAAAGCAGAGCACGTGTCTAATTGGTTGATCTTCATTCCGGGCTGTTCCACTGTGTATGTTATAAGTGTTACTCACCCCAACCCTAGTCTCAGTGTAATGGGCAGCAGCTCTGGAGTGTGACCTTAGATTTATGTGTGTGTGTGTGTGTGTGTGTGCGCGTGTATGTGGGTTGGTTCTTCTATCCTTGTGGGGACCTAAAATCTCTATAAGTCCCCACAAGGATAGTACATTTTCCCTCGTGGGGCCATTTCCCACATCCCCATGAGGACAAAGGCTATTTTAAGCTTAGGGTTTAGGTTTAGGGTTACAATTAGGGTTAAGGTTACAATTAAGGTAAGTAGTTATCTACAGTCTTGTAAAGGAATGTGTTGTGAAGTAGCTGCACTAGTAACCTGACACTAGCTTCCTTGCTATCTAAGTAACCTGACACAAGTTCAGAGACACATAACTGTATCAAGACCTCAGATTTGTCAATGTGTGGCAGCCATTTTGATTCAGAAAACAAATCACTCAATATATCTGCAAGCAGCCACGGTGGGATTCAAGCCCTATTGCACCAGGTTAATGACCAAACATATTCAGTATTCAGTAAAAACTGTTGTCAGTTTAAAAAAACGACCATTCTAATTCTCAAAAGGATTATCTTAATGTTGATGGAATTATAAATGTTAATTATGAGTAGAGGAAAAACACTGGAGAGTAACTTTGTAAGAAAAGGATGACATGCACATTTTTATCCAGAGAGATGTATAGCCATGTGCTAATCAAAGTAGTGAGGAGAGCAGGATAATGGTTCCTCTGGAGAGAAGAGAGGAGAGGAGGACATACTATTGTTTAAAGATAGCCAACATCCCTCCGCTTTTTAATTGAAATCACACAAAAAAAGTTAATAGCTTTTGCCTGAGCACTCAACCAGTCTAGGAGATAGCAGAACCCATTGACTCTGCTAATTATTTCACTATTTAACTCTTCTGGCGGTCGTGTGATTATTCATGCTTTTATTAAGGAGCTCAATGGTATTTCTTAAAGAGTGAAATATTGAATTTGGGGGTTTGTAGGCTGGTGGTGGTGCGATATTACAGGAGCTAATCAATGCTAATCAATGCTAATGTCTCCGATAAGTGTCTGTAATGGAGAGGATAGAAGAGGAGTGGAGAGGAGAGGAGTGTGTGTGTGTGTGTGTCTGTCAGTCTGTCTGTTTGCCTAAATGCATTCATGCTTACGTGCGTGCACGCCTATGCCTGTTTCTTTGTGTGTGTGTTTGCATGCTTGCGTGCTTGCGCATGTGTGTGTGTCTGTGTGTTTGTGTGTGTGTGTGTGTGTGTGTGTGTGTGTGTGTGTGTGTGTGTGTGTGTGTGTGTGTGTGTGTGTGTGTGTGTGTGTGTGTGTGTGTGTGTAATTAAATCATAGCCCAGCTCGTCAGGCAGAGTACAGTCCTTATAATGAAATTAATGAATGCAAATTACTAGTTTTCTGTGTACGGTTGGTTGGCTTGATAAAAGTAGACAGACACTCACCTGACAGTCAGTCTCTCCTCACAGCAAAGTAAGAGGGATTATCAGTGCTGTGAGATGCACATAATAATTACACACACAATCTACTCTAATGTAGCATTGTGATTGTTACTTACACTTGTTATTGAAGTGTTAGTGTTATTATAGGAAGTGCTATTTGCCATTGTTAGCCACTGTTAGCGGCCTTTACCTTCTATACAGATACCAGACACTACAACGCCGGATTCCTGGCGTAATCCCTGGACCATTACTCCTGATCTTCACAGCTAGCTAGCACCCACCGAGTTACCCAGTACCGAAGCTATCCCCGAAGCCCACCTCCCGGCCTACTCAGTTGTTCACCCGGACTCCACCCAAACATGGCTAGAACCCACTACTCCACCGGATCCTTGTCGTAAGCTCTGGACCATGGCACCGGATCACCGCTGCTACCGAGTGGCTATAGAGGCTGACGCCTCTGCCCTGAAGTTAGCACCAGTTAGCCGTGAGCCAAGCGCATCTCCCGGCTAGCAAACTAAATTACTACTACAATACCTCTTTCGCCATCTGGCTTGGATCCTTGGTTGACAGACCAGTCGTGGGGGTGCCCCGCCGCATCACCACGACTGGTCTGCCGACGAATACTCCATCTGCTGTGTCTTCAACCGGCCTCCGTCGGAAGTCGGAGCAGACGCTTCTACTATCCCCGGGCTACTAACTATAAATGGCGCGTCGCCTGCGTGCTATCGTAGTAGAAACTACTCCGCGGTCTCCCTGTTCCAGCTATTGCAGCCCCCTGGATCCTATGAGCACTTGGCTACATGATGCCTGCTGGACTGTCCATTAATCACGGTACTTACTTCTGTTTATTTTTGTTGTTTATCTGTCGGCCCCAGCCGTGAACTCAGGCTCTGTGTGTAGTTAACCGACCCTCTCTACCCATTCATCACCATTTTACCTGTTGTTGTTGTCTTACCCGTTGTGGTCTTAGCTAGCTCTCCCAATCAACACCTGTGATTAATTTATGCCTCTCTCTATGTCTCTCTCAAATGTCAATATGCCTTGTATACTGTTGTTTAGGTTAGTTATCATTGTTTTAGTTTACAATGGAGCACCTAGTTCCACTCATCATACCTCTGACACCTCCTTTGTTACACCTTCCACATATGCAGTGACCTCACCCATTATAACCAGCATGTCCAGAGATACAACCTCTCTTATCATCACTCAGTGCCAGGGCTTACCCCCGCTGTACCCGCACCCCACCATACCCCTGTCTGCACATTATGCCCTGAATCTATTCTACCATGCCCAGAAATCTGCTCCTTTTATTCTTTGTCCCCAACACTCTAGGCGACCAGTTTTGATAGCCTTTAGCCGTACCCTCATCCTACTCCTCCTCTGTTCCTCGGGTGATGTGGAGGTTAACCCAGGCCCTGTGTGTCCCCAGGCACTCTCATTTGTTGACTTCTGTAACCGAAAAAGCCTTGGTTTCATGCATGTTAACATCAGAAGCCTCCTCCCTAAGTTTGTTTTACTCTCTGCTTCAGCACACTCCACCAACCCTGATGTCCTTGCCGTGTCTGAATCCTGGCTAAGGCAGGCCACCAACAATTCAGAGATTCTCATCCCCAACTACAACATTTTCTATTGTAGAAGGGGGAGGAGTTGTAATCTACTGCAGAGATAGCCTGCAAAGTTCTTGTCACGTACGGACCTTTGTTCTTTTGTTATTTCTTTGTTTTAGTATGGTCAGGGTGTGAGTTGGGTGGGATGTCTATGCTAGTTTTTCTATGATTTGCTATTTCTGTGTTTGGCCTGGTATGGTTCTTAATCAGAGGCAGCTGTCAATCTTTGTCCCTGATTGAGAACTATATTTAGGTAGCCTGTTTTCTATTGTGTTGCGTGGGTGATTATTTTCTGTTTTCTGTTGTGTGTCTGCACCAGCCAGAACTGTTTTCGGTCGTTCTCTTTGTTAGTTTTGTTATTTCCGAGTTCCGTGTTTAATAAATATGGACACATACCTGCTGCACCTTGGTCCTCACCTTCTTCCACCAACAGCGTCCGTTACAGTTCTATCGTACTTTCCAGGTCTATACCCAAAGAGTTTGAACTTCTAATATATTTTTTTTATCTCTCCAGAAATAAGTCTCTCACTGTTGCCGCCTGCTATTGATCCTCCTCCGCTCCCAGCTGTGCCCTGGACACCATTGGTGAATTGATCGCCCCCCCCCCCATCTACTGAATCCCCCAAAAACATTTCCACTGCATTTCAGCCCTGCCACACAGGTGTGAGTGTTGACGAGGACAAGGCTGGAGATCACTCTGTCATGCTGATTGAGTTCGAATAACAGACTGGAAGCTTCAAAAGGAGAGTGGTGCTTGAAATCATTGTTCTTCTTCTGTCAACCATGGTTACCTGCAAGAAAACACGTGCCGTCATCATTGCTTTGCACAAAAAGGGCTTCACAGGCAAGGATATTGCTGCCAGTAAGATTGCACCTAAATCAACCATTTATCGGATCATCAAGAACTTCAAGGAGAGCAGTTCAATTGTTGTGAAGAAGGCTTCAGGGCGCTCAAGAAAGTCCAGCAAGCGCCAGGACCATCTCCTAAAGCTGATTCAGCTGCAGGATTGGGGTACCACTAGTGCAGAGCTTGCTCAGGAATGGAAGCAGGCAGGTGTGAGTGCATCTGCGTTCACAGTGAAGCAAAGACTTTTGGAGGATGGCCTGGTGTCAAGAAGGGCAGCAATGATGCCACTTCTCTCTGGGAAAAACAACAGGGACAGACTGATATTCTGCAAAAGGTACATGGATTGGACTGCTGAGGACTGGGGTAAAGTCATTTTCCCTGATGAATCCCCTTTCCGATTGTTCGGAGCTTCCGGAAAAAAAGCTTGTCCGGAGAAGACCAGGTGAGCGCTACCATCAGTCCTGTGTCATGCCAACAGTAAAGCATCCTGAGACCATTTATGTGTGGGGTTGCTTCTCAGCCAACGGAGTGGGCTCACTCACAATTTTGACTAAGAACACAGCCATGAATAAAGAATGGTACCAACACATCCTCCGAGAGCAACTTCTCCCAACCATCCAGGAACAGTTTGGTGACAAACAATGCCTTTTCCAGCATGATGGAGCACCTTGCCATAAGGCAAAAGTGATAACTAAGTGGCTCAGGGAAGAAAACATTGATATTTTGGGTCCATGGCCAGGAAACTCCCCAGACCTTAATCCCATTGAGAACTTGTGGTCAATCCTCAAGTGGCTGGTGGACAAACAAAAACACACACCAATCATTGATTGATGGGCTGCCATCAGTCAGAAGTTAATTGACAGCGCGCCAGGGCGGATTGCAGAGGTCTTAAAAAAGAAGGGTCAACACTGCAAATATTGACTCTTTGCATCAACCTTATGTAATTGTCAATAAAAGCCACTTGAAATGCTTGTAATTATACTTCAGTATTCCATAGTAACATCTGACAAAATATCTAAAGACACTGAAGCAGCAAACTTTGTGGAAATTAATATTTGTGTCATTCTCAAAACTTTTGGCCACGAATGTACTGCAGAGGCCCAGAGCCCCATCATTTGCGTGAAGAGAAGGCGGAGAAAAAGGGGCCGGAGGGCGGGCTGCCTTCTGAGAATTCATAGGCGATCGAATAAACCCCCACTTCCTTCCATTCTGCAAACTTGCAATCTTTGGACAATAAAATAGACGTCCTACGCGGAAGATTAAACTACCAACGGGAATGAGTCGTGGCTGAACTACAGCACAATGAACATGGAGCTGGCTGGTTATACGCTGCACCGGCAGGATAGAACAGCGGCGTCTGGTAAGACAAAGGGCGGCGGACTTCGTATTTTTGTAAATAACAGCTGGTGCAGGATATCTAAGGAAGTCTCGAGCTATTGCTCCCCTGAGATCTCATGATAAACTATAGACCACACAACCTACCTAGAGTTTTCATCTGTATTTTTCGTAGCTGAGACAGCTTTGAATGAGCTGTATTCCGCCATAAGCAAACAAGAAAACACTCACCCAGAGGCGGCGCTCCTACTAGCTGGGGACTTTAATGCAGGGAAACTTAAATCCCTTTTATCACATTTCTATCAGCATGATAAATGTGCTACCAGAGGGAAAAAAACTCTGGACCACATTTATTCCGCACACAGAGACGCATACAAAGCTCTCCCTCGCCCTCCATTTGGCAAATCTGACCATAATTCTATCCTCCTGATTCCTGCTTACAAGAAAAAATTAAAGTAGGAAGCACCACTAGATCAATAAAAAGTGGTCAGATGAGGCAGATGCTAAGCTACAGGACTGTTTTGCCAGCACAGACTAGAATATGTTCCGAGATTCCTCCGATGGCATTGAGGAGTGCACCACATCAGTCATTGGATTCATCAATAACTGCATCGATGACGTCATCCCCACAGTGACGTATGTACATACAACATTCACAAGGCCGCAGGGCCAGATGGATTACCAGGACGTGTACTCAAAGCATGTGCTGACCAACTGGCAAGTGTCTTCGCTGACATTTTCAACCTCTCCCTGTCCGAGTCTGTAATACCAACATGTTTTAAGCAGACAACCATAGTGGCTGTGCCCTATGGTAAGTTAAGCTGCCTAAACGACTACGTCTGTAGCCATGAAGTGCTTTGAAAGGCCTGGTCACCGACAACGACGAGACAGCCTATAGGGAGGAAGTCAGAGTCCTGGCCGTGTGGTGCTAGGACAACAACGACCGAGACAGCCTATAGGGAGGAAGTCAGAGTCCTGGCCGTGTGGTGCTAGGACAACAACGACCGAGACAGCCTATAGGGAGGAAGTCAGAGTCCTGGCCGTGTGGTGCTAGGACAACAACGACGAGACAGCCTATAGGGAGGAAGTCAGAGTCCTGGCCGTGTGGTGCTAGGACAACAACGACGAGACAGCCTATAGGGAGGAAGTCAGAGTCCTGGCCGTGTGGTGCTAGGACAACAACGACCGAGACAGCCTATAGGGAGGAAGTCAGAGTCCTGGCCGTGTGGTGCTAGGACAACAACGACCGAGACAGCCTATAGGGAGGAAGTCAGAGTCCTGGCCGTGTGGTGCTAGGACAACAACGACGAGACAGCCTATAGGGAGGAAGTCAGAGTCCTGGCCTTGTGGTGCTAGGACAACAACGACCGAGACAGCCTATAGGGAGGACGTCAGAGTCCTGGCCATGTGGTGCTAGGACAACAACGACCGAGACAGCCTATAGGGAGGAAGTCAGAGTCCTGGCCGTGTGGTGCTAGGACAACAACGACGAGACAGCCTATAGGGAGGAAGTCAGAGTCCTGGCCGTGTGGTGCTAGGACAACAACGACCGAGACAGCCTATAGGGAGGAAGTCAGAGTCCTGGCCGTGTGGTGCTAGGACAACAACGACCGAGACAGCCTATAGGGAGGAAGTCAGAGTCCTGGCCGTGTGGTGCTAGGACAACAACGACGAGACAGCCTATAGGGAGGAAGTCAGAGTCCTGGCCTTGTGGTGCTAGGACAACAACGACCGAGACAGCCTATAGGGAGGACGTCAGAGTCCTGGCCATGTGGTGCTAGGACAACAACGACCGAGACAGCCTATATGGAGGAAGTCAGAGTCCTGGCCGTGTGGTGCTAGGACAACAACGACCGAGACAGCCTATAGGGAGGAAGTCAGAGTCCTGGCCGTGTGGTGCTAGGACAACAACGACGAGACAGCCTATAGGGAGGAAGTCAGAGTCCTGGCCGTGTGGTGCTAGGACAACAATGACCGAGCACGCCCCCATTCTCATCGACAGGACTGCAGTGGAGCAGTTTGAGAGCTTCAAGTTCCTTGGTGTCCACATCACCAACAAACTAACATGGTCCAAGCACACCAAGACAGTTGTGAAGAGGGCACGACAAAACCTATTCCCCCTCAGCAGACTGAAAAGATTTGGCATGTGTCCTCAGATCCTCAAAAGGTTCTACATTTTCTACATACTGGTTGCATCACTGCCAGGTATGGCAAATGCTCGGCCTCCGTCCGCAAGGTACTACAGAGGGTAGTGCATACGGCCCAGTACATCACCGGGGCCAATCTTCCTGCCATCCAGGACCTCTACACCAGGCGGTGTAGTCCTAAAAATTGTCATAGACTGTTGTCTCTGCTACAGCACGGCAAACGGTTACTGGAGCGCCAAGTCTAGGTCCAGAGGCTTCTGAACAGCTTCTACCCTCAAGACACCTAATCAAAATGTCTACCCAGACTTTTTGCATTGCCCCCCCCTCTTTTACACCACTGCTACTCTCTGTATCTATGCATAGTCAGCTTAATAACTCCACCTACATATTACCTCAAATAACCAGTGCACATTGACTATGTACCGTTGTTACTGTTTCCTCCTTGTTGTCACACAAACACACACACACACACACACACACACACACACACACACACACACACACACACACACACACACACACACACACACACACACACACACACACACACACACACACACCTAGGCAGGCACGCAGATACACACACACACACCTAGGCAGGCAGGCATGCACACACACACACACACACTCCTAGACAGGCACGCATGCACATACATACACACACACACACACTGATAGCCTTGTGGAGTAGACTGAATATAACCTGATAGCCTTGTGGAGTAGACTGAATATAACCTGATAGCCTTGTGGAGTAGACTGAATATAACCTGATAGCCTTGTCAAGTAGACTGAATATAACCTGATAGCCTTGTGAAGTAGACTGAATATAACCTGATAGCCTTGTGGAGTAGACTGAATATAACCTGATAGCCTTGTGGAGTAGACTGAATATAACCTGATAGCCTTGTGGAGTAGACTGAATATAACCTGATAGCCTTGTGGAGTAGACTGAATATAACCTGATAGCCTTGTGGAGTAGATTGAATATAACCTGATAGCCTTGTGGAGTAGACTGAATATAACCTGATAGCCTTGTGGAGTAGACTGAATATAACCTGATAGCCTTGTGGAGTAGACTGAATATAACCTGATAGCCTTGTGGAGTAGACTGAATATAACCTGATAGCCTTGTGGAGTAGACTGAATATAACCTGATAGCCTTGTGGAGTAGACTGAATATAACCTGATAGCCTTGTGGAGTAGACTGAATATAACCTGATAGCCTTGTGGAGTAGACTGAATATAACCTGATAGCCTTGTGGAGTAGACTGAATATAACCTGATAGCCTTGTGGAGTAGACTGAATATAACCTGATAGCCTTGTGGAGTAGACTGAATATAACCTGATAGCCTTGTGGAGTAGACTGAATATAACCTGATAGCCTTGTGGAGTATGATATAGTACTAGTCAAGCAGGTGCTGTCCTGTCTCATTGCAATGTTATTTGATGATTATCTGATGGCTATTTGGGGAAACTTTGCCAGTCAGTTATTTTTTCTTTCTCCAAGAGAGCTGCCAATCTGGCAACCTGAATACAACAGCCATGACAGGTAGACAGGTGGAGAGGAGAGCCTGCTTTCTCCTGGAGGATCTATGTTCACACAGACATATATTGAACAGAAAGAGATGAGCAACAGAGGAGGGAGGAGAGACAGAAGAGGAAGAGCAACAGAGGAGGGAGGAGAGACAGAAGACGAAGAGCAACAGAGGAGAGAAGAGAGACAGAAGACGAAGAGCAACAGAGGAGAGAGGAGAGACAGAAGAGGAAGAGCAACAGAGGAGGGAGGAGAGACAGAAGAGGAAGAGCAACAGAGGAGGGAGGAGAGACAGAAGACGAAGAGCAACAGAGGAGAGAGGAGAGACAGAAGAGGAAGAGCAACAGAGGAGGGAGGAGAGACAGAAGACGAAGAGCAACAGAGGAGAGAAGAGAGACAGAAGACGAAGAGCAACAGAGGAGAGAGGAGAGACAGAAGAGGAAGAGCAACAGAGGAGGGAGGAGAGACAGAAGAGGAAGAGCAACAGAGGAGGGAGGAGAGACAGAAGACGAAGAGCAACAGAGGAGAGAAGAGAGACAGAAGACGAAGAGCAACAGAGGAGGGAGGAGAGACAGAATAGGAAGAGCAACAGAGGAGGGAGGAGAGACAGAAGACGAAGAGCAACAGAGGAGAGACGAGAGACAGAAGACGAAGAGCAACAGATGAGAGAGGAGAGACAGAAGAGGAAGAGCAATAGAGGGAGGAGAGACAGAAGAGGAAGGGCAACAGAGGAGGGAGGAGAGACAGAAGACGAAGAGCAACAGAGGAGGGAGGAGAGACAGAATAGGAAGAGCAACAGAGGAGGGAGGAGAGACAGAAGACGAAGAGCAACAGAGGAGAGACGAGAGACAGAAGACGAAGAGCAACAGATGAGAGAGGAGAGACAGAAGAGGAAGAGCAATAGAGGGAGGAGAGACAGAAGAGGAAGGGCAACAGAGGAGAGAGGAGAGACAGAAGAGGAAGAGGAACAGAGCAGAGAAGAGAGACAGAAGACGAAGAGCAACAGAGGAGGGAGGAGAGACAGAAGAGGAGGGCAACAGAGGAGGGAGGAGAGACAGAAGACGAAGAGCAACAGAGGAGGGAGGAGAGACAGAAGACGAAGAGCAACAGAGGAGAGAAGAGAGACAGAAGACGAAGAGCAACAGAGGAGGGAGGAGAGACAGAATAGGAAGAGCAACAGAGGAGGGAGGAGAGACAGAAGACGAAGAGCAACAGAGGAGAGACGAGAGACAGAAGACGAAGAGCAACAGATGAGAGAGGAGAGACAGAAGAGGAAGAGCAATAGAGGGAGGAGAGACAGAAGAGGAAGAGCAACAGAGGAGGGAGGAGAGACAGAAGACGAAGAGCAACAGAGGAGGGAGGAGAGACAGAATAGGAAGAGCAACAGAGGAGGGAGGAGAGACAGAAGACGAAGAGCAACAGAGGAGAGATGAGAGACAGAAGACGAAGAGCAACAGATGAGAGAGGAGAGACAGAAGAGGAAGAGCAATAGAGGGAGGAGAGACAGAAGAGGAAGGGCAACAGAGGAGAGAGGAGAGACAGAAGAGGAAGAGGAACAGAGCAGAGAAGAGAGACAGAAGACGAAGAGCAACAGAGGAGGGAGGAGAGACAGAAGAGGAGGGCAACAGAGGAGGGAGGAGAGACAGAAGACGAAGAGCAACAGAGGAGGGAGGAGAGACAGAAGAGGAAGAGGAACAGAGCAGAGAAGAGAGACAGAAGAGGAAGAGCAACAGAGGAGGAAGGAGAGACAGAAGAGGAAGAGCAACAGAGGAGAGAAGAGGAAGAGCAACAGAAGAGGAAGGAGAGACAGAAGAGGAAGAGCAACAGAGGAGAGAAGAGGGAGAGCAACAGAGGAGAGAAGAGGAAGAGCAACAGAGGAGGGAGGAGAGACAGAAGAGGAAGAGCAACAGAGGAGAGAAGAGGAAAAGCAACAGAGGAGGGAGGAGAGACAGAGGAGGAAGAGCAACAGAGGAGAGAAGAGGAAGAGCAACAGAGGAGGGAGGAGAGACAGAAGAGGAAGAGCAACAGAGGAGGGAGGAGAGACAGAGGAGGAAGAGCAACAGAGGAGAGAAGAGGAAGAGCAACAGAGGAGGGAGGAGAGACAGAAGAGGAAGAGCAACAGAGGAGGGAGGAGAGACAGAAGAGGAAGAGCAACAGAGGAGGGAGGAGAGACAGAGGAGGAAGAGCAACAGAGGAGAGAGGAGAGGAGAGGAGCGTACATTAATCATTAATTGGCTCCTCAGAGACCGACAAGCAGTCCTCCAACCCCCTGTCGGTCCAACACACACACACACACATACACACACACACACACACACACACACACACACACACACACACACACACTGCTGTCCCTGTCAGGGATCTGTCAGGCGTGACATTGCTGGACCTCCACCTCTGGCTGTGTGCATACTCTGCTCTTCTCTTTCATTAGCCGATCAATAAGACGTTTTAATGACTTTCTGCTTCACAGTACTGAGGGATAGAGATTGTGTGTGTTTGTGTGCATGTGTGTGTATCTGTCTGTCTGTGTGTGAGGGAGTCTGGGGGTCAAAAGAACACACACTGATGAGTGCCAAGAAGGCTCTGCTTGGTAGGCTGCAGTCACACACACTTCTGGGAGTACACACACACACACACACACACACACACACACACACACACACACACACACACACACACATACACACACACACACACACATACACACACACACGCACTCACAAACACACACACACACACCCTCAGCATGTAAATGTGTGTATTTCACAGGCACTTCCTCCTGGAAGACAACAGTCAGCAGATGTGCTGTGATGGATGCTGTCACCTTGTGGTGTCCCTCGCTAAGCAGTGTGTGTGTGTGTGTGTGTGTGTGTGTGTGTGTGTGTGTGTGTGTGTGTGTGTGTGTGTGTGTGTGTGTGTGTGTGTGTGTGTGTGTGTGTGTGTGTGTGTGTGTGTACTCCCCAAGGAGCCTAGACGCTGGAACAGCAGAGGAATGAAAATCTTGGATGTGAGACTTGTGAACAGATGGAAGTGGTGTGTGCGTGTGCAGACATAAACACACACACACACGCACAGCATGTAAATGACTCTGCTGTAAGAGATAGAGCAGGGTGACGTGCCTCCTGTGCTAGCTGTGTTGTGACGGTTCTGTGTTGCCTGCTGTGCTAGCTGTGTTGTAAAGGTTCTGTATTGCCTGCTGTGCTAGCTGTGTTGTAAAGGTTCTGTATTGCCTGCTGTGCTAGCTTTGTTGTAAAGGTTCTGTATTGCCTGCTGTGCTAGCTGTGTTGTAAAGGTTCTGTATTGCCTGCTGTGCTAGCTGTGTTGTGAAGGTTCTGTATTGCCTGCTGTGCTAGCTGTGTTGTAAAGGTTCTGTATTGCCTGCTGCGCTAACTGTATTGTTAAGGTTCTGTGTTGCTGGGCTGTCTTGTCACATGTTGCTGAGGAGAGCAGTCACAGGTTTTGTCCCAAATGGAACACTCAATCTGAGGCAGGCAAATTATACAGTGTTAACTACACTGAACAAAAATATAAACGCAACATGCAACAATTTCTAAGATTTACTGAGTTACAGTTCATGTAAGGAAATCAGTCAACTGAAATAAATGAATTGGGCCCTAATCTATGGACTTCACATGACTGGGAACACACATATGCATCTGTTGGTCACATACACCATAAAAAAAAAATTGGGAGCAGAGTTGATCAGGCTGTTGATTGTGGCCTGTAGAATGTTGTCCCACTCTTCTTCAATGGGAGTGCGACGTTGCTGGATATTGGTGGGACATGTGTCGTACACATCAATCCAGAGCATCCCAAACATGCTCAATGGGGTGAGTGTCTGTTGAGTATGGAGGCCATGGAAGAACTGGGACATTTTCAGCTTCCAGGAATTGTGTACATATCTTTGCGACATGGGGCCATGCATTATCATGCTGAAACATGAGGTAATGGCGGCAGATGACTGGCATGACAGTTGGCCTCATGATCTCGTCACGGTATCTCTCTGCATTAAAATAGCCATCAATAAAATGCAATTGTGTTTGTTGTCCGTAGCTTATGCCTGCCCGTACCATAACCCCAACACCTCCATGGGGCACTCTGTTCACAATGTTGACATCAGCAAACTGCCTGCCCACACGACATCATACACGCTGTCTGCCATCTGCCCGCTACAGTTGAAACCGGGATTCATCCGTGAAGAGCACACTTCTCCAGCGTGCCAGTGGCCATTGAAGGAGAGCATTTGCCCATTGAAGACTGTTACGAACTGCAGTCAGGTCAAGACCTTGGTGAGGACGACTACAATGCAGATATGCTTCCCTGAGACTGTTTCTGACAGTTTGTGCAGAAATTCTTTGGTTGTGCAAACCCAGAGTTTCATCAGCTGGTCACAGATGATCCCATAGGTGAAGAGACAGATGTGGAGGTCCTGGGATGGACTGGTTAAACGTGTCTGCGTTGTCAGGCAGGTTGGACGTGTCTGCGTTGTGAGGCAGGTTAAACGTGTCTGCATGGTGAGGCAGGTTGGACGTGTCTGCGTTGTGAGGCAGGTTGAACGTGTCTGCGTTGTGAGGCAGGTTAAACGTGTCTGCGTTGTGAGGCAGGTTAAACGTGTCTGCGTTGTGAGGCAGGTTAAACGTGTCTGCGTTGTGAGGCAGGTTAAACGTGTCTGCGTTGTGAGGCAGGTTAAACGTGTCTGCGTTGTGAGGCAGGTTAAACGTGTCTGCATGGTGAGGTAGGTTGGACGTGTCTGCGTTGTGAGGCAGGTTGAACGTGTCTGCGTTGTGAGGCAGGTTAAACGTGTCTGCGTTGTGAGGCAGGTTAAACGTGTCTGCGTTGTGAGGCAGGTTAAACGTGTCTGCGTTGTGAGGCAGGTTGAACGTGTCTGCGTTGTGAGGCAGGTTGAACGTGTCTGCGTTGTGAGTTAGGTTAAACGTGTCTGCGTTGTGAGGCAGGTTAAACGTGTCTGCGTTGTGAGGCAGGTTAAACGTGTCTGCGTTGTGAGGCAGGTTAAACATGTCTGCGTTGTGAGGCAGGTTAAACGTGTCTGCGTTGTGAGGCAGGTTGGACGTGTCTGCGTTGTGAGGCAGGTTGAACGTGTCTGCGTTGTGAGGCAGGTTAAACGTGTCTGCGTTGTGAGGCAGGTTAAACGTGTCTGCGTTGTGAGACAGGTTAAACGTGTCTGCGTTGTGAGGCAGGTTAAACGTGTCTGCGTTGTGAGGCAGGTTAAACGTGTCTGCGTTGTGAGGCAGGTTAAACGTGTCTGCGTTGTGAGGCAGGTTAAACGTGTCTGCGTTGTGAGGCAGGTTGGACGTGTCTGCGTTGTGAGGCAGGTTGAACGTGTCTGCGTTGTGAGGCAGGTTAAACGTGTCTGCGTTGTGAGGCAGGTTAAACGTGTCTGCGTTGTGAGGCAGGTTAAACGTGTCTTGGTTGTGAGGCAGGTTAAACGTGTCTGCGTTGTGAGGCAGGTTGGACGTGTCTGCGTTGTGAGGCAGGTTGAACGTGTCTGCGTTGTGAGGCAGGTTAAACGTGTCTGCGTTGTGAGGCAGGTTAAACGTGTCTGCGTTGTGAGGCAGGTTAAACGTGTCTGCGTTGTGAGGCAGGTTAAACGTGTCTGCGTTGTGAGGCAGGTTAAACGTGTCTGCGTTGTGAGGCAGGTTAAACGTGTCTGCGTTGTGAGGCAGGTTAAACGTGTCTGCGTTGTGAGGCAGGTTAAACGTGTCTGCGTTGTGAGGCAGGTTAAACGTGTCTGCGTTGTGAGGCAGGTTAAACGTGTCTGCGTTGTGAGGCAGGTTAAACGTGTCTGCGTTGTGAGGCAGGTTAAACGTGTCTGCGTTGTGAGGCAGGTTGAACGTGTCTGCGTTGTGAGGCAGGTTGAACGTGTCTGCGTTGTGAGTTAGGTTAACGTGTCTGCGTTGTGATGCAGGTTAAACGTGTCTGCGTTGTGAGGCAGGTTAAACGTGTCTGCGTTGTGAGGCAGGTTAAACGTGTCTGCGTTGTGAGGCAGGTTGGACGTGTCTGCGTTGTGAGGCAGGTTGAACGTGTCTGCGTTGTGAGGCAGGTTAAACGTGTTTGCGTTGTGAGGCAGGTTAAACGTGTCTGCGTTGTGAGGCAGGTTAAACGTGTCTGCGTTGTGAGGCAGGTTGGACGTGTCTGCGTTGTGAGGCAGGTTGAACGTGTCTGCGTTGTGAGGCAGGTTAAACGTGTCTGCGTTGTGAGGCAGGTTAAACGTGTCTGCGTTGTGAGTTAGGTTAAACGTGTCTGCGTTGTGATGCAGGTTAAACGTGTCTGCGTTGTGAGGCAGGTTAACGTGTCTGCGTTGTGAGGCAGGTTAAACGTGTCTGCGTTGTGAGGCAGGTTGGACGTGTCTGCGTTGTGAGGCAGGTTGAACGTGTCTGCGTTGTGAGGCAGGTTAAACGTGTTTGCGTTGTGAGGCAGGTTAAACGTGTCTGCGTTGTGAGGCAGGTTAAACGTGTCTGCGTTGTGAGTTAGGTTAAACGTGTCTGCGTTGTGAGGCAGGTTAAACGTGTATGCGTTGTGAGGCAGGTTAAATGTGTCTGCATTGTGAGGCAGGTTAAACGTGTCTGCATTGTGAGGCAGGTTAAACGTGTCTGCGTTGTGAGGCAGGTTGGACGTGTCTGCGTTGTGAGGCAGGTTAAACGTGTCTGCGTTGTGAGGCAGGTTAAACGTGTCTGCGTTGTGAGGCAGGTTAAACGTGTCTGCGTTGTGAGGCAGGTTGAACGTGTCTGCGTTGTGAGTTAGGTTAAACGTGTCTGCGTTGTGAGGCAGGTTAAACGTGTCTGTGTTGTGAGGCAGGTTAAACGTGTCTGCGTTGTGAGGCAGGTTAAACATGTCTGCGTTGTGAGGCAGGTTGGACGTGTCTGCGTTGTGAGGCAGGTTGAACGTGTCTGCGTTGTGAGGCAGGTTAAACGTGTCTGCGTTGTGAGGCAGGTTAAACGTGTCTGCGTTGTGAGGCAGGTTAAACGTGTCTGCGTTGTGAGTTAGGTTAAACGTGTCTGCATTGTGAGGCAGGTTAAACGTGTATGCGTTGTGAGGCAGGTTAAATGTGTCTGCGTTGTGAGGCAGGTTAAACGTGTCTGCATTGTGAGGCAGGTTAAACGTGTATGCGTTGTGAGGCAGGTTAAATGTGTCTGCGTTGTGAGGCAGGTTAAACGTGTCTGCGTTGTGAGGCAGGTTAAACGTGTCTGCGTTGTGAGGCAGGTTGGACGTGTCTGCGTTGTGAGGCAGGTTAAACGTGTCTGTGTTGTGAGGCAGGTTAAACGTGTCTGCGTTGTGAGGCAGGTTGGACGTGTCTGCGTTGTGAGGCAGGTTAAACGTGTCTGCGTTGTGAGGCAGGTTAAACGTGTCTGCGTTGTGAGGCAGGTTAAACGTGTCTGCGTTGTGAGGCAGGTTAAACGTGTCTGCGTTGTGAGGCAGGTTAAACGTGTCTGCGTTGTGAGGCAGGTTAAACGTGTCTGCGTTGTGAGGCAGGTTAAACATGTCTGCGTTGTGAGGCAGGTTAAACGTGTCTGCGTTGTGAGGCAGGTTGGACGTGTCTGCATTGTGAGGCAGGTTAAACGTGTCTGCGTTGTGAGGCAGGTTAAACGTGTCTGCGTTGTGAGGCAGGTTAAACGTGTTTGCGTTGTGAGGCAGGTTAAACGTGTCTGCGTTGTGAGGCAGGTTGGACGTGTCTGCGTTGTGAGGCAGGTTGAACGTGTCTGCGTTGTGAGGCAGGTTAAACGTGTTTGCGTTGTGAGGCAGGTTAAACGTGTCTGCGTTGTGAGGCAGGTTAAACGTGTCTGCGTTGTGAGTTAGGTTAAACGTGTCTGCGTTGTGAGGCAGGTTAAACGTGTCTGCGTTGTGAGGCAGGTTGGACGTGTCTGCGTTGTGAGGCAGGTTGAACGTGTCTGCGTTGTGAGGCAGGTTAAACGTGTTTGCGTTGTGAGGCAGGTTGAACGTGTCTGCGTTGTGAGTTAGGTTAAACGTGTCTGCGTTGTGAGGCAGGTTAAACGTGTCTGTGTTGTGAGGCAGGTTAAACGTGTCTGCGTTGTGAGGCAGGTTAAACATGTCTGCGTTGTGAGGCAGGTTGGACGTGTCTGCGTTGTGAGGCAGGTTGAACGTGTCTGCGTTGTGAGGCAGGTTAAACGTGTCTGCGTTGTGAGGCAGGTTAAACGTGTCTGCGTTGTGAGGCAGGTTAAACGTGTCTGCGTTGTGAGTTAGGTTAAACGTGTCTGCATTGTGAGGCAGGTTAAACGTGTATGCGTTGTGAGGCAGGTTAAATGTGTCTGCGTTGTGAGGCAGGTTAAACGTGTCTGCATTGTGAGGCAGGTTAAACGTGTATGCGTTGTGAGGCAGGTTAAATGTGTCTGCGTTGTGAGGCAGGTTAAACGTGTCTGCGTTGTGAGGCAGGTTAAACGTGTCTGCGTTGTGAGGCAGGTTGGACGTGTCTGCGTTGTGAGGCAGGTTAAACGTGTCTGTGTTGTGAGGCAGGTTAAACGTGTCTGTGTTGTGAGGCAGGTTAAACGTGTATGCGTTGTGAGGCAGGTTAAATGTGTCTGCGTTGTGAGGCAGGTTAAACGTGTCTGCGTTGTGAGGCAGGTTTAAACGTGTCTGCGTTGTGAGGCAGGTTGGACGTGTCTGCGTTGTGAGGCAGGTTAAACGTGTCTGTGTTGTGAGGCAGGTTAAACGTGTCTGTGTTGTGAGGCAGGTTAAACGTGTCTGCGTTGTGAGGCAGGTTGGACGTGTCTGCGTTGTGAGGCAGGTTAAACGTGTCTGCGTTGTGAGGCAGGTTAAACGTGTCTGCGTTGTGAGGCAGGTTAAACGTGTCTGCGTTGTGAGGCAGGTTAAACGTGTCTGCGTTGTGAGGCAGGTTAAACGTGTCTGCGTTGTGAGGCAGGTTAAACGTGTCTGCGTTGTGAGGCAGGTTAAACGTGTCTGCGTTGTGAGGCAGGTTAAACGTGTCTGCGTTGTGAGGCAGGTTGGACGTGTCTGCATTGTGAGGCAGGTTAAACGTGTCTGCGTTGTGAGGCAGGTTGAACGTGTCTGCGTTGTGAGTTAGGTTAAACGTGTCTGCGTTGTGAGGCAGGTTAAACGTGTATGCGTTGTGAGGCACGTTAAATGTGTCTGCGTTGTGAGGCAGGTTAAACGTGTCTGCGTTGTGAGGCAGGTTAAACGTGTCTGCGTTGTGAGGCAGGTTAAACGTGTCTGCGTTGTGAGGCAGGTTGGACGTGTCTGCGTTGTGAGGCAGGTTAAACGTGTCTGTGTTGTGAGGCAGGTTAAACGTGTCTGCGTTGTGAGGCAGGTTGGACGTGTCTGCGTTGTGAGGCAGGTTGAACGTGTCTGCGTTGTGAGGCAGGTTAAACGTGTCTGCGTTGTGAGGCAGGTTGAACGTGTCTGCGTTGTGAGTTAGGTTAAACGTGTCTGCGTTGTGATGCAGGTTAAACGTGTCTGCGTTGTGAGGCAGGTTAAACGTGTCTGCGTTGTGAGGCAGGTTAAACGTGTCTGCGTTGTGAGGCAGGTTGGACGTGTCTGCGTTGTGAGGCAGGTTGAACGTGTCTGCGTTGTGAGGCAGGTTAAACGTGTTTGCGTTGTGAGGCAGGTTAAACGTGTCTGCGTTGTGAGGCAGGTTAAACGTGTCTGCGTTGTGAGTTAGGTTAAACGTGTCTGCGTTGTGAGGCAGGTTAAACGTGTATGCGTTGTGAGGCAGGTTAAATGTGTCTGCATTGTGAGGCAGGTTAAACGTGTCTGCGTTGTGAGGCAGGTTAAACGTGTCTGCGTTGTGAGGCAGGTTGGACGTGTCTGCGTTGTGAGGCAGGTTAAACGTGTCTGCGTTGTGAGGCAGGTTAAACGTGTCTGCGTTGTGAGGCAGGTTAAACGTGTCTGCGTTGTGAGGCAGGTTGAACGTGTCTGCGTTGTGAGTTAGGTTAAACGTGTCTGCGTTGTGAGGCAGGTTAAACGTGTCTGCGTTGTGAGGCAGGTTAAACGTGTCTGCGTTGTGAGGCAGGTTAAACATGTCTGCGTTGTGAGGCAGGTTGGACGTGTCTGCGTTGTGAGGCAGGTTGAACGTGTCTGCGTTGTGAGGCAGGTTAAACGTGTCTGCGTTGTGAGGCAGGTTAAACGTGTCTGCGTTGTGAGGCAGGTTAAACGTGTCTGCGTTGTGAGTTAGGTTAAACGTGTCTGCATTGTGAGGCAGGTTAAACGTGTATGCGTTGTGAGGCAGGTTAAATGTGTCTGCGTTGTGAGGCAGGTTAAACGTGTCTGCATTGTGAGGCAGGTTAAACGTGTATGCGTTGTGAGGCAGGTTAAATGTGTCTGCGTTGTGAGGCAGGTTAAACGTGTCTGCGTTGTGAGGCAGGTTAAACGTGTCTGCGTTGTGAGGCAGGTTGGACGTGTCTGCGTTGTGAGGCAGGTTAAACGTGTCTGTGTTGTGAGGCAGGTTAAACGTGTCTGCGTTGTGAGGCAGGTTGGACGTGTCTGCGTTGTGAGGCAGGTTAAACGTGTCTGCGTTGTGAGGCAGGTTAAACGTGTCTGCGTTGTGAGGCAGGTTAAACGTGTCTGCATTGTGAGGCAGGTTAAACGTGTCTGCGTTGTGAGGCAGGTTAAACATGTCTGCGTTGTGAGGCAGGTTAAACGTGTCTGCGTTGTGAGGCAGGTTGGACGTGTCTGCATTGTGAGGCAGGTTAAACGTGTCTGCGTTGTGAGGCAGGTTAAACGTGTCTGCGTTGTGAGGCAGGTTAAACGTGTCTGCGTTGTGAGGCAGGTTGAACGTGTCTGCGTTGTGAGTTAGGTTAAACGTGTCTTCGTTGTGAGGCAGGTTAAACGTGTATGCGTTGTGAGGCACGTTAAATGTGTCTGCGTTGTGAGGCAGGTTAAACGTGTCTGCGTTGTGAGGCAGGTTAAACGTGTCTGCGTTGTGAGGCAAGTTAAACGTGTCTGCGTTGTGAGGCAGGTTGGACGTGTCTGCGTTGTGAGGCAGGTTAAACGTGTCTGTGTTGTGAGGCAGGTTAAACGTGTCTGCGTTGTGAGGCAGGTTGGACGTGTCTGCGTTGTGAGGCAGGTTGAACGTGTCTGCGTTGTGAGGCAGGTTAAACGTGTCTGCGTTGTGAGGCAGGTTAAACGTGTCTGCGTTGTGAGGCAGGTTAAACGTGTTTGCGTTGTGAGGCAGGTTAAACGTGTCTGCGTTGTGAGGCAGGTTAAACGTGTCTGCGTTGTGAGGCAGGTTAAACGTGTCTGCGTTGTGAGGCAGGTTGGACGTGTCTGCGTTGTGAGTTAGGTTAAACGTGTCTGCGTTGTGAGGCAGGTTAAACGTGTCTACGTTGTGAGGCAGGTTAAACGTGTCTGCGTTGTGAGGCAGGTTAAACGTGTCTGCGTTGTGAGGCAGGTTGAACGTGTCTGCGTTGTGAGGCAGGTTAAACGTGTCTGCGTTGTGACGCAGGTTAAACGTGTCTGCGTTGTGAGGCAGGTTAAACGTGTCTGCGTTGTGAGGCAGGTTAAACGTGTCTGCGTTGTGAGTTAGGTTAAACGTGTCTGCATTGTGAGGCAGGTTAAACGTGTATGCGTTGTGAGGCAGGTTAAATGTGTCTGCGTTGTGAGGCAGGTTAAACGTGTCTGCGTTGTGAGGCAGGTTAAACGTGTCTGCGTTGTGAGGCAGGTTGGACGTGTCTGCGTTGTGAGGCAGGTTAAACGTGTCTGCGTTGTGAGGCAGGTTAAACGTGTCTGCGTTGTGAGGCAGGTTAAACGTGTCTGCGTTGTGAGGCAGGTTAAACGTGTCTGCGTTGTGAGGCAGGTTAAACGTGTCTGCGTTGTGAGGCAGGTTAAACATGTCTGCGTTGTGAGGCAGGTTAAACGTGTCTGCGTTGTGAGGCAGGTTGGACGTGTCTGCATTGTGAGGCAGGTTAAACGTGTCTGCGTTGTGAGGCAGGTTAAACGTGTCTGCGTTGTGAGGCAGGTTAAACGTGTCTGCGTTGTGAGGCAGGTTGAACGTGTCTGCGTTGTGAGTTAGGTTAAACGTGTCTGCGTTGTGAGGCAGGTTAAACGTGTATGCGTTGTGAGGCACGTTAAACGTGTCTGCGTTGTGAGGCAGGTTAACGTGTCTGCGTTGTGAGGCAGGTTAAACGTGTCTGCGTTGTGAGGCAGGTTAAACGTGTCTGCGTTGTGAGGCAGGTTGGACGTGTCTGCGTTGTGTGGCAGGTTAAACGTGTCTGTGTTGAGAGGCAGGTTAAACGTGTCTGCGTTGTGAGGCAGGTTGGACGTGTCTGCGTTGTGAGGCAGGTTAAACGTGTCTGTGTTGTGAGGCAGGTTAAACGTGTCTGCGTTGTGAGGCAGGTTAAACGTGTCTGCGTTGTGAGGCAGGTTAAACGTGTCTGCGTTGTGAGGCAGGTTAAACGTGTCTGCGTTGTGAGGCAGGTTAAACATGTCTGCGTTGTGAGGCAGGTTAAACGTGTCTGCGTTGTGAGGCAGGTTGGACGTGTCTGCATTGTGAGGCAGGTTAAACGTGTCTGCGTTGTGAGGCAGGTTAAACGTGTCTGCGTTGTGAGGCAGGTTAAACGTGTCTGCGTTGTGAGGCAGGTTGAACGTGTCTGCGTTGTGAGTTAGGTTAAACGTGTCTGCGTTGTGAGGCAGGTTAAACGTGTATGCGTTGTGAGGCACGTTAAACGTGTCTGCGTTGTGAGGCAGGTTAAACGTGTCTGCGTTGTGAGGCAGGTTAAACGTGTCTGCGTTGTGAGGCAGGTTAAACGTGTCTGCGTTGTGAGGCAGGTTGGACGTGTCTGCGTTGTGTGGCAGGTTAAACGTGTCTGTGTTGAGAGGCAGGTTAAACGTGTCTGCGTTGTGAGGCAGGTTGGACGTGTCTGCGTTGTGAGGCAGGTTGAACGTGTCTGCGTTGTGAGGCAGGTTAAACGTGTCTGCGTTGTGAGGCAGGTTAAACGTGTCTGCGTTGTGAGGCAGGTTAAACGTGTCTGCGTTGTGAGGCAGGTTAAACGTGTCTGCGTTGTGAGGCAGGTTGAACGTGTCTGCGTTGTGAGTTAGGTTAAACGTGTCTGCGTTGTGAGGCAGGTTGAACGTGTCTGCGTTGTGAGTTAGGTTAAACGTGTCTGCGTTGTGAGGCAGGTTAAACGTGTATGCGTTGTGAGGCACGTTAAATGTGTCTGCGTTGTGAGGCAGGTTAAACGTGTCTGCGTTGTGAGGCAGGTTAAACGTGTCTGCGTTGTGAGGCAGGTTAAACGTGTCTGCGTTGTGAGGCAGGTTGGACGTGTCTGCGTTGTGAGGCAGGTTAAACGTGTCTGTGTTGTGAGGCAGGTTAAACGTGTCTGCGTTGTGAGGCAGGTTGGACGTGTCTGCGTTGTGAGGCAGGTTGAACGTGTCTGCGTTGTGAGGCAGGTTAAACGTGTCTGCGTTGTGAGGCAGGTTAAACGTGTCTGCGTTGTGAGGCAGGTTAAACGTGTCTGCGTTGTGAAGCAGGTTAAACGTGTCTGCGTTGTGAGGCAGGTTAAACGTGTCTGCGTTGTGAGGCAGGTTAAACGTGTCTGCGTTGTGAGGCAGGTTGGACGTGTCTGCGTTGTGAGTTAGGTTAAACGTGTCTGCGTTGTGAGGCAGGTTAAACGTGTCTACGTTGTGAGGCAGGTTAAACGTGTCTGCGTTGTGAGGCAGGTTAAACGTGTCTGCGTTGTGAGGCAGGTTGAACGTGTCTGCGTTGTGAGGCAGGTTAAACGTGTCTGCGTTGTGAGGCAGGTTAAACGTGTCTGCGTTGTGAGGCAGGTTAAACGCGTCTGCGTTGTGAGGCAGGTTGGACGTACTTCCCATTTCTCTAAAATTACATTGGAGGCAGCTTATGGTGCTGAAATGAACATTAACGGCTCAGTCTGCATGCCAACTGCATGCTCCCTGAAAACTTGAGACATCTGTGGCATTGTGTTGTGTGACAAAACTGTACATTTTAGAGTGGCCTTTTATTGTCCCCAGCACAAGGTGCACCTGTGTAATGATCATGCTGTTTAATCAGCTTCTTGATATGCCACACCTGTCAGGTGGATGAATTATATTGGCAAGGCTAAATGCTCACTAACAGGGTTGTAAACAAATTTGTGCACAACGTTTTAGAGAAATAATACTTTTTGTGAGTATGGTACATTTCTGGGATCTATTATTTCAGCTCATGAAACATGGGACCACTTTACATGTTGTGTTTCATTTTTCCCAGTATATTTAACAGGTCCATGTAACATTCCCACTCTGTCTCTCTTTCATCTCAGACCATGCAGCACAGTACAGGGAATACTGGAGGCGTTCGTCCACCGTCAGGATTACATTATGTGTCTAGTGTCAGCTAAATTATGAGGGAAGAATTTAATTGAGTTACGGGCTAATTAAAATGAATAAAATATGGTTTTGCTGCAGTCCCTCTGGGCACACACACACACACGCAAAACCACACACACACACAAAACCACACACACACACACTTACACACTCTCACACACACATGCATGTTTGTGTGTGTGACAGAAGGAAGGAGCTGAGCAGCAATAACAACAGCCATTAAAACATATTAAACTTTCCAAAGGATCAAATATAAAGTACGGAATGACATTAATCCCATATTAAACCATCTCATTCATTTGTCTCTGTCTGTCTGTCTTTCTGTCTGTCTGTCAATAGGACTGGACTGACACATCTGCATTCACATACATTCTACTGCTTTATTTATCATCTTTAGGCCGAGATGAAATCTGAAATCAGAGCCAACATGACTGTTGTCAACCACACCATCACTTCAATCCCAGCTTTAGTGCAATAATGATTGTCTGGGGAACAGCTTTGACTCTAACAACACACTTGGATAGAAGTTAATGCCAAAAACAAGGCCCTGAGAAGCAGATAGATTCTGTCTGATTGGCTGGACTGTAGAACAGAGACGTGGCTTTGGGAGAGCTCAGGACCCATCAGGCTATACATGTCAGTTCAATGATCGAGGGCAGTGGGCCGTGGAAACAAACACACACACACACACACACACACACACACACACACACACAGAGTCATGGATTTAGGGCAGTGGGGCGAGGACAGACAGATCCCTACGGGGAGGGCGCAGGACCTGGTGTGATCACTCAACTACTGCATGGTGGACACACACGCGCCTGGCTTCAACCCCTAGGTCCCAAATGGCTGTATCATGGGGCTGACAGTAATGAATGTAAAGTGATTGGTTGGACTTCTGCTACCCCTCACCCCCTCATGCCTCACCCTTCCTTAGCCCCAGCCCCTCACCCCCTCATCCCTCACCCTTCCTTAGCCCCAACCCCTCACCCCCTCATCCCTCACCCTTCCTTAGCCCCAACCCCTCACCCCCTCATCCCTCACCCTTCCTTAGCCCCAACCCCTCAACCCCTAATCCCTCACCTTTCCTTAGCCCCAACCCCTCACCCCCTCATCCCTCACCCTTCCTTAGCCCCAACCCCTCACCCCCTCATCCCTCACCTTTCCTTAGCCCCAACCCCTCACCCCCTCATCCCTCACCCTTCCTTAGCTCCAACCCCTCACCCCCTCATCCCTCACCCTTCCTTAGCCCCAACCCCTCACCCCCTCATCCCTCACCCTTCCTTAGCCCAAACCCCTCTCCCCCTCATCCCTCACCCTTCCTTAGCCCCAACCCCTCACCCCCTCATCCCTCACCCTTCCTTAGCCCCAACCCCTCACCGCCTCATCCCTCACCCTTCCTTAGCCCCAACCCCTCACCCCCTCATCCCTCACCCTTCCTTAGCCCCAACCCCTCAACCCCTCATCCCTCACCCTTCCTTAGCCCAAACCCCTCACCCCCTCATCCCTCACCCTTCCTTATCCCAACCCCTCACCCCCTCACCCCCTCATCCCTCACACTTCCTTAGCCCAAACCCCTCACCCCCTCATCCCTCACACTTCCTTAGCCCAAACCCCTCACCCCCCTCATCCCTCACCCTTCCTTAGCCCCAACCCCTCACCCCCTCATCCCTCACCCTTCCTTAGCCCAAACCCCTCACCCCCTCATCCCTCACCCTTCCTTAGCCCAAACCCCTCACCCCCTCATCCCTCACCCTTCCTTAGCCCCAACCCCTCACCCCCTCATCCCTCACCCTTCCTTAGCCCCAACCCCTCACCCCCTCATCCCTCACCCTTCCTTAGCCCCAACCCCTCACCCCCTCATCCCTCACACTTCCTTAGCCCAAACCCCTCACCCCCTCATCCCTCACCCTTCCTTAGCCCCAACCCCTCACCCCCAACACTATTCCCGTTCTCATCCTCACCTTTATTTTTTGTACTATGATTGAACTAGGCTAGTCAATTAAGAACAAATTCAAATGGCCTACCTCTGCTAAACCCTAACCCGGACGACGCTGGGCCAATTGTGCGCAGCCCTAAGGGACTCCCAAACACGGCTGGTTGTGATACAGCCTGGAATCAAACCAGGGTCTGTAGTGACGCCTCTAGCACTGAGATGGAGTGCCTTAGACTGCTGCACCACTTTGGAACCTCATCCCCATCCTCTCCTCACCTCTTTCTTCTAAATGGTATCTGACTATTGATGTATAAGAAATAGATTCAGCCAGTTATATATGGTTTTATAAGGTATACGACGTAGCAGCAGGATGTATTTGGAAGGTGACTTCTTCCTGCCTCATTCTGTTTTGAAGTTTACATCCGTTGGGTCCTCGTGAGGCGCTTCAGTCCCTATAGACAGTCATTACAAATCAATGTGGTGCGTGTGTGTGTGAGAGAGATAACACAACCTAAATACCCCTTCTCTTGCTCTTTCTCTTTCTCTCTCTCTCTCTCTCTCTCTCCCTATCGCTCTCTCCCTGTCTCCCTGCCTCCCTGTCTCTCTCACTGTCTCTCTCTCCCTATGGCTCTCTCCCTATTGCTCTCTCTCTCTCCCTGTCTCCCTGTCCCCCTGCCTCCCCCTCTCTCTCTCTCTCTCTCTCTGTGTCTCTCTCCTCTCTTCCTAAAACTCTCTCCCTATCGCTCTCTCCCTGTCTCCCTGTTTCCCTGTTTCCCTGTCTCCCTCTCTCTCTCTCCCTCTCCCTGTCTCCCTGTTTCCCTGTCTCCCTGTCTCCCTGTCTCCCTGTTTCCCTGTCTCCCTCTCTCTCTCCCTATCCCTGTCTCCCTGTCTCCCTCTCTCCTCTCTCTCTCTCCCTCTCCCTGTCTTCTCCCTGTCTCCCTGTCTCCCTCTCCCTGTCTCCCTGTCTCCCTGTCTCCCTGTCTCCCTGTCTCCCTGTCTCCCTGTTTCCCTGTCTCCCCTCTCTCTCTCTCCCTCTCCCTGTCTCCCCTGTCTCCCTCTCTCCCTCTCTCTCTCTCCTCTCCCTGTCTCCCTGTCTCCCTGTCTCCCTCTCCCTGTCTCCCTGTTCTCCCTGTCTCCCTGTTTCCCTCTCTCCCTCTCTCTCTCCCCTGTCTCCCTGTCTCCCTGTCTCC